>NW_006408928.1:964817-969393 GCF_000296735.1 Chrysochloris asiatica | reverse complement strand
TTCTTTTTTCCCTTTTTCCTCTTTCTCCCATTTTTGTTTATGCTTTTGATTCTGACTTCATTTTTTACCAGACTGCTGTTGTTTGGCTGTTCTGAGTCTCCCTAATGCTATTGGAGGACTCTTTGTCTTCTTATATTACACGAGAAGAGTCTGCAACTACTGCCAAATAACCAAGCTGCAATTACACCTTATAAAACACCAAAACCTAGGCAATAATCAATACCAGCCGCCAGGTGCCAGGGAAACAGGCAACACCTGTGAAAGTTACTCTGAGTCAAGCAATAAGAAGAGTGAAAAAGGAAGAACATACCCTGATCACTTCTTCCTGGAAGCAATCCTAAAGCATAGAAAAGTACCAAAATACATACTCATTTAAGTATTACGGCCACAGATAAACATTAAACATGTCCAAGAAGCAAAAGCAGATGACCATATCAGCACATGACCCAAAAAAAGATAAAATATCTGAGATAAATGACCTAGAAGTAGACCTAGACTCCATTCTGGAAGGAGGGTAGACCCTGGATATGCCTGAGAAAGAATCCAGAAAAATGATTATAAAATGTTTCAAAATGCATTGCAATGGAGTTGAGAAAAATAAGGAAGAAGTCAGGAAAGTACTACAAGAGCAATCAAACAAGATAGATACAGCATTGGAAACAATTCAAAACATATAGAAAGAGGTCCAAGCAATCAATAACATACTGGCCGAAATAGAAAACTCTCCGAAAGGGCAGAAGAGTAGAATAGATGAGATAGAAGGAAGAATCAGTGAGCTGGAAGACAAGTCTCTCAGTACCACTAAGATAGAAGAACAAACACAAAAAAACAATAAAAAAATTTGAGGGAAGGTCTAAGATTCATGTTGGACAACATGAAGAGGAACAACTTAAGAATTATTGGCATTCCAGAACAAGAAGAATCACACAAGTCCACAGAAGAAATACTCGAAGAACTACTGGAAGAAAATTTCTCCAACATCCCGAGAAGAGAAAAAACAAATATACAAGAAGCTCAATGAACTCCAAGAAGGGTAGACCCCAAAAGAAAATCACCAACACATATGACAGTCAAGCTTTCCAAACTCGAAGATAAGGAGATGCTTCTGAAAGCAGTCAGAGAAAACAGAAGACTCACATACAAAGGCAAGCAAGTAAGATTAAGCTCAGATCTCTCAGCAGGAACCATGGAAGCAAGAAGCAATGGGGAGACATATATAAAACCCTGAAAGAAAAAAAAATTGCCAACCAAGAATGCTTTATCCTGCAAAGCTATCAATCAAATATGCTAGTGTAATCAAAATATTCCAGGATAAACAGAAGCTATGGGAGTTTACCAAAGCCCACACTGCACTTCAAAACATCCTAAAGGGAGTTCTGTGGACTGAGAACCAACAAGAACAGACAACAACCAGAGATGGATGTACGTGGCAGCACCTCCCTGAATTAAGTCAACAGAAAGTAGAATTGTTAACAAAACAAAACTATAAGAACAATCTCAGAGACTCTGGGAGATCAGTCTATGACCAAAACAAGTACAATGTAAAAGAAGGTAAACAAGTAGGAAAAGAGATTCAGATAGGGAGAAGGTCAGGTTGATTGCAGGATAAAATAGATTGCAATAAATGGACAGAAAAGTTAATGGACTGGTGTCCTCCTGTGCTGTTTGTACAAATAAATATGAGGCAGGAAAAAAAAAAAAAAGTTAATGGACTATAAGGCAACCTCAAAGAAAATTATCACTTCACAACATACCAAGAAAATGAAAATCCAAGAAGAATATGAAAACATTAAAACTATGAGGAAACTCACAAGAAAGAACACAAAAATCATGAATTCAACAAACAAAGACAAACAGAACAAAGAAGCAGCAATAGCACACAAAAAATGTAATGACAGCAATTAATCAATACCTATCGATAATTACACTGAATGTAAATGGATTAAATGCACCTGTTAAGAGACGGAGGGTGGCAGAATGGATAAGAAACAAGATCCTTCAATATGCTGTCAGCAAGAGACACATCTCACACACAGAGAAAAAACAGATTAAAAGTTAAAGTATGAGAGCAAAGTATACCAAGCTAATTACAATAAAAATCGAACAGGAGTGGCAGTACTAATTTCAGATAAAATAAACTTTAAGGCAAAAACCAGCATAATAGATAAAGATGGACATTACATAATGATTAAACAGACAATTGAACAAGATGAAATAGTCATAATTAATATTTATGCTCCTAATGAACGAGCGCCAAAATATATAAAACAAACTCTACTAGACTTGAAGAAAGAAATAGGCGAATGTACAATAATAGTGGGTGATTTTAATACACCACTTTCAAAAATGGATAGAACAACTAGAAAGAAACTTGACAAAGACACAGAAGAACTAAAGAACACAATCAGCCAATTGGACCTCATAGATGTGTACAGAGCATGCAACCTAAAAACTGCACAATACACATTATTTTCCAGTGCACATGGAACATTGTCCAGAATAGGCCATGTTTTAGGCCACAAAACAAATCTCCATAAATTTACAAATATCAAAATACTACAAAGCATGTTCTCAGATCACAATGCTATCAAATTAGAAATCAACAATAGGAAGACCAAGGAAATCAATTCAAATACATGGAAACTGAATAACAACCTGCTGAAAAATGACTGGGTTGTAGAAGAAATTAAATGTGAAATCACAAAGTTTCTAGAAATAAATGAGAATGACAACAAACATACCAAAATCTTTGGGACATGGCGACAGTGGAGCCGAGAGGACAATTTATTGTAATAAACGCACACATCCAAAAAGAAGAAAGAACTAAAATTAACACATTAACACAACTTCTACAACAACTAGAAACAGACCAACAGAGGGAAACCACCAAAAGAAAAGAAATAATAAAGATTAGAGCAGAAATAAATGACATAGAAAACAGAAAAACTATAGAAAAAAATCAACAGGCAAGAAGTTGGTTCTTTGAAAGAATTAACAAAATCGACAGACCATTGGCAAACCTAACAAAAGAAAAGAGGGAGAAGACACAAATAACACACATTAGAAACAACATGGGTGATGTCACAACAGAACCAAAGGAAATCAAAAGGATAATAAGAGAATACTATGAAGAGTTGTACGCCAACAAATTTGAAAACTTAGAAGAGATGGATACATTTTTAGATAAACATGACCTACATAAACTTACACACAATGAAGCAGAAAACATGAACAGACCCATAACAAAAGAAGAAATTGTTTAGGTCATCAAAGAACTCCCAACAAATAAAAGTACAGGCCCAGATGGTTTCACTGGTGAATTCTACCAAACATTCAGCGAAGAGCTGTCACAAATTTTACTCAAATTATTTCAGAAGATAGACTCCCTAATACATTCTATGAAGAAAGTATAACCCTCATAACAAAACCAGGGAAGGACGTCACTAAGAAAGAAAACTATAGACCTATATCCCTCATGAACATAGATGCAAAAAATCTCAACAAAATCCTAGCCAACAGAATCCAGCAACACATCAAGAAGATAATACATCATGATCAAGTGGGATTCATATCAGGGATGTAAGGATGGTTCAACATTAGAAAAACAATCAACATTATCCACTATAAAAATAAGAAAGAAGAAAAGAACCACATGATCATATCGATTGATGCAGAAAAGGCATTTGACAAAATCCAACATCCTGATAAAAACACTCAACAAAATGGGAATTGAAGGGAAATACCGCAACATAATAAAGAGCACATACACAAAACCAACAGCCTATGGAGAGAAATTGAAAGCCTTCCCTCTACAAACAGGAACCAGACAAGGGGTCTTCTGTCACCGCTTCTATTCAATATTGTGCTGGAAGTCTTAGCAAGAGCTATACGGCAAGACAGGGAAATCAAAGGCATCCAAATTGGCAAAAAGGAATTAAAATTATCCCTATTTGCAGATGATATGATCCTCTATGTAGAAGACCACAAAGACTCAGTAAAAAAGCTACTAGACCTAGTTGGAAGATTCAGTCAAGTGGCAGGGTATAAGATCGACGTACAAAAGTCAGTTGGATTCCTATATATCAAAAATGACAGTGTTGAAAAGGACATTAGGAAAGCAATACCATTTCCAATAACAACCCAAAGGATGAAATATTTTGGAATAAATGTAACCAGTGAAACAAAGGGCCTATACAAAGAAAACTACAAAACACTAATGCAAGAAACCAAAAGAGACTTACAACAATGGAAGAATGTACCATGCTCCTGAATAGGAACACTTAACATTGTGAAAATGTCAATATTGCCCAAAGCAATTTACACATATAATGCGATACCAATCCAGATTCCAACGGAATTCTATAAAGAAACGGAAAAAACAATTAAAAACTTTATATGGAAATGAAAGAGACCCAGGATAAGCAAAGCACTGCTTAAGAATAAGAATAAAGTTGGAGGCCTGTCACTCCCCAAGTTTAAAATATACTACATGGATACAGTGGTTAAAATAGCTTGGTAATGGTACAATGAAAGATACATAGATCAATGGAACGGAATCAAGAATCCAAAAATCAAC
>NW_006408928.1:961968-963935 GCF_000296735.1 Chrysochloris asiatica | reverse complement strand
ATAGCAGCACTATTTACAATAGCAAAAAGATGGAGACAGCCAAAATGTCCATCAACTGAAGAATGGATAAACAAATTGTGGTACATACACACAATGGAATATTATGCTACATTGAAGAATTACAAGGAAGCGGCAAGCCACTCCATAACATGCATGAACCTTGAGGCATCATGCTGAGTGAAATTAGTCAGTCACAACAAGAGACGTACGTCATGGGACCACTACTGTAAAAGACTAAGAAAAAGAAATTATACTAAAGGGAGTAGGGGGAAGTCTTTGTAGGTTGCTGGGAAGTTGGTGGTGGGTGGGGAGAAGGGGGGAAGGGGGAGCATAGGGCGGGGATTGGACTCAGGAGAGCTTGGGTGCCGGGGAGGGGGGCAATATACAGGGAGGGAGAGGGAAGTGGAGAAACGGGGCAGATGGGAGAACAATTGGGCAAGTTTGAAGGGGCCAAATGGGATAGAGATAAAGGACGATATATGCACAGCCTTGGAACTCCAGGGCTCAGAGATACAGGGATTGAGTCATGGTTGAAATGGGAGGGGCGGGGCAGAATCATATTAAGATGCTTGGCTGTTTTTTGAAACTTGGTCTTCCTTGCATTATAATATAGAGTAGACACTGGAGGGGGAGAGAAAGGAGTAATAAGAACATCACACTAGAAGGCTTGTAAGTCCGTCTTTTGCCTATAACTGATTGGAATACCTAAATTGGGGCTACAACGTACCCAGTGAACGAGGCTTCCTGCGGAGTCTTTGCAATACATAAAACTATAGGCAGAAACCTGAACCACATCCAGATATCCAGAGATGAGAAATCTCCACTTGAAAGGATGAGCAGACCAGGCTGGAGAGGCGAGAAGAACAAAAGATACTTCTTGAATGAAAGACCTATAGGAAAAATACAAAACAATAGAGACCGATGGACTGTTACTACAACAGCAAACAAATCGCTTCCCTAGGAATCATCAAGGCAAGTGGTCGGGTCCTCTCAATGCAAACCCCCTTCCAAGACTAAGACTCAACGGAAATACGTGCCCTGATTGGTGACCACATGCATCACCGAAGGGGGTAAGTGGGGTAAAAGCAGCAATGAAGTGGCAAGCTAAGCCTTACAATGTTCAGTGGGATTCTGTGGACCCAGTTGGGGACCTGGTGGCAAGCAGTGTAAGGAGACCTGGGGACTCCTGGGCCCAGAGTCAGTGGCGTGGCCACGGAGGACTCGAGTGGAGAGTGGAGCTACCGTCTGGTGGGAGGAAAGGGCATGTGCACAAGAGCACCCACACTTGCGGATGGTATCCACGTGACCTGTACCAGATGACTGGGTGATCAGAGCTCAACCAGAAGAAAGAAGAGGGAAAGAAAGAAAAAAAAAAAAAAAGATTGAGCTGACACAATTGGATCAATTGGATGAACTTGACCTGTACCTATGAATGCAGTGACTCAGAGGCAACAAAAAACTTACAGCAAGAAACCTTCCCACCCCCTCCACACACGGAGTGGTCAGAGGTGGACAACTTGGACATTGAATACCCAAATGGGGAGGGGGAAACTACAGGGGCGAGAAGTGACTGACTTGCAGGCTTTCAAGAGGGAGCCTCGGGCTAGAGGGCGTGCAGAAAGGCAGGATCACCAGTGAGTACTGTCCAATCTGTCTGGGCGGAGCTGATGGAATGAGATAAAGATGGGCAACTCATGATACTGTAGTGAATAATAGTTATCAGGGCTGATTATAAGGGTTAGAAATGCATGGGTAGACATTTTATAGCAATGAAGGAAGTGATTATTTCTCCAGTCTAGGAGCAGAGGTCTCTAGGACCATTAACAGAGAAAAGTCGAGTGCAGGACACTATCCAGAGAAGCAGAGATGCCCGAGATGGAGACAGAGATGATGACGTGGAGTGATGAAGCGGCTGTGGACTTTGGAACCAGAGAGGGAGAAGGACTGGGGGCCAAAGACTGGGGGGG
>NW_006408928.1:949331-959658 GCF_000296735.1 Chrysochloris asiatica | reverse complement strand
GAAACATGATTAGAGAAAACTTGCAAGCCCGCCTTCAACCTATAACTGATTGGAATACCTAAAAGGGGTTCTGCAACTTGCCCAGTGAAATATGCCTCATGCAAAGCCTTTACAGAATATAGGACCTTAGGTGGAATCCTGAGTCCCATCCACAACCTTGTGAGGTGAGACATTCCCACTAGAAAGGACAAGCAGGCTGGAACAGTTATAGTGACAGAAGATACATCTTCATGATGAACCTGACCTAATATTCAGAGCAGTAATTACTCTAAATACCAACAGAGAGGGAAAGAGTCCTCAAACCAAGTATCAATGCTATCTGCTCTGAGCATAGGGTAGCTAGGGATGGACAACTTAGACACTGGCTAACTAAAATGAGGGGACAATAAAGGCACCAAGTAACTGGCTTACAAGGTTTCAAGAAGGAGCTTAATTTAAGAATGTGGGGCAAAAGAAAGAGTCCCCACTGAATAGCTGTCATCTCTCTAGATGGGTCTGGTGAAAGGAGATGGGGATACGATTTGTAAGATTCAATAGTCAATAACTGTTATCATGACTAATCGCGACTGTCACATTTGTAAAGGTAGAAGTTTTGTAACAAAAATAGAGGAGTAGTTGATCTTACAGTCCAGAAACGGAGGACCCTAGGACCATCAAGAGAGGAACGCACAAATAGAATATGGGACCTTATCCAGAGAAGCAGGAGTGCCAGAGATGGGGGCATGGAGAGGGGGAGCAGCTGAGGACTCTAGATTCATCAATTAAGAAGAGAAGGACTAAGAATTAGTGGCCAGGAGAAGCCTTGCAGAATGTGCCCTTTGGAGATGTAAATTATTATATATGCCTGAGTGGATTTTTTGTTTGTGTGTTTTTTAAAAAGCTAAAGTGGATAGAGAGAAATACTTTTAACTGATGGTATATGGGAGGGGGATTATAATCAATGTAATGAAACGTATTATATGAATTGTTGAACATGAAACTGATGATGTGCCCTGTAACTTTCATTCAATCCACAATAAAAAACTTAAATTAAAACAAAAACAAAAAAATACAACAAGAAGGTTAAAATGGGTGTCACCGGCCTCGCTGTTCCAAGTCAAGCCACCACTGTAATCCCATCTGAGCAGCCCCACAACCCTCCCCAAACCATACCCATCCCCAGATCATGCCAGTCCTTGTCCTCATGGGGAACTACGCTGGGGGCAGGGAGGAAAAAAGGACAGAATTGTTGATGTTGAAGTTATCCAGATGCCACCTTGTTAATTTGAGATGAGAAGTATGTGGGGTCAAAGAAGGAGAGTTCATGTGATCTAGAAAGACTTGGTAGAGTGGTGATGAAGACAACAATGATGGTCTTGGTGCCTCACAACTAGCACTTCTTGAGGACTCGCCCAGTGACAACGTTTCAACAAGGGTCACCCATGCATCTGGGGAGCAGCTGGGGGGATTCCAAGTCTAGATATGGTCATGTGATATTTGTGTTCTGTGGGCCCCTAGCTCTCAGATGCACCACAGAACTCTCATATTTCACCCAAACCCCACCTCTTGATTACAAATCAAACTCAGAGCCCCTCTGATGCCCGGCTGACACCTGTGACTGAAGGAGGGCAAGGGGAGGAGTCAGATCAGAGGGGCCCTTGGAGCTTCCTAGGTCCAATGGTGTGTAATATCTCTGTACGGCTCCCCTCAAAATATGGACATGAATCAGGGAGATTGCATCAGATCATCTTCCTCCCCTAACAAAGGTGCCATGAAAAGTCAGCACAAGCACAGGTTGAGTGCAGATGGGGTGGGGTCTCCACAACCAGGATGCCAATGGGCCAACAGGGTGAGTTCTGGAGCAAAAATACCTCTCTGGAGGTGCCCCAAACTCTCTCTCTTGGCTCCCCCACATGAGGACTACCTTCCTTCCCAAAGGAACCCTGTAGACATCTCCCTTCCCATCCTGCTCACCACATGTCCCACCCCAGGCTTAGCCCAGCAGCACCCTTCTTCTCCTGTGCATAGAAACATCAGAATTAAGCTTTTTACTGCTTTCTTTTCCTGTTAGAGAAGCTCTGGTAGGGTGGTGGTTACAAATTGGGCTGTGAAACTTAAGGTCAGCAATTTGAAACTACCAGCTGTTCCACGGGAGGAAGACGAGGAGTTCTGCTCCCAAAAAGATTTACAGCCTCAAGCCTGTACAGGTTCGCTATGAGTCAGAATTGACTCCATGGCACATAACCAACCAACTGACTTCCTTTTAGGCCCCGACTATGCTGCCATTTGCTACAGCTGTTTCTAGTGTCTTAGCTCCCATCACAGGAGACCCATTTAGCAATCTGATTGACTGTCCTTCCACATCTTCTTCCAGCCTATCACTTGCTTACATGTTGTAGGCCATTTTCAGGATATGATAAACTTTGCTTTGTAAATTACAATCTCATGAACCTTGGCCCTGCATATCAGAAGTTGACTGCTAAGTAGGCTGCAGAATATTCTAGAAGACAGACCTGGTAAAATACAGCACAAAAATATTACAGAAAATCATCTTGGTGCCTCCTTCCACAGTGTCACCTAGTGGGGTCCCCATCACCACACCCAGCTAGTAACATGACTCAGTAGGTTTCTTTTCCAAATATCTGTGTCAGTCACATTGGCACCAGCAGCCTAGAATGGTGGTTGTGTCATTGCATCCCACCCACCCCTGGTGCTACCGGTCTCTGTATGTTTTTCTAGGCTGGTATCAAGGTGTTCAACAGGCTCATAATGTTGCTTTGATTCCAAAGTCCTCTAAAAAGCTGAGCCACCTTTCAGGTGCTGAGCAACCATCGTGATTTCTTCTCCCCATTCCATCTGTCACATCCTGAGTACTCTGGAGTCTTCTTCTATCCCAAATTTCCAGGAATTCAGTCTTAGCTCCATCTGGTACACCATAGCTGCAGGATCTCACAATTCTCTTAGATGCAAAGGAAAAAAAAAAAAATGCATGTCTTGCTTTGCCATCAGAAGGGATCTCACTGGAGATAGAATGAACTCCCTACCTGCCTGGGGTTTCATAGTGCTGCCTCGGACTGTATATCCCTCCTCTTTTCCACTTCCAGAGTTACACAGGACCTCCCATGGCCATGGAGGAGATCTGCCAATCCACATCAACAAGGCAGTCCAGAAGAGGGTGGAATAACTGGTGCCTGCCTTTCTGAGCTGGGACCTCTCTTATAGCTGGACCTTCTTGAGAAAGTACAAAGAGTTTTCCAATTCACAGCTGGTCCTGTACCTTCTCTTCTGAAGGTGAGTGCGCAACATTTCATGTCCAATGACAATGTTGTCATCTACCAGCTTGAGACTATCTCTTCTGCCTTATGGACTCTGTTTGCTCCTCAAAAGTGGATGATAAGTAGATCACCTCCTAGAGTATTGTGAGGATTTCCTGGGAATCAGCCACGGAAAGTGCTCACCCAGAGCCTGGCTCAGCAGAAGAGGCTGCTGAAGGAACTGTGTTGTTCAAAAGGGTCCAGACCTCACCCCAGAGCTCTCTGACTCATTCCTCAGTGACCCTTTGACTCTGAGCACAGTCATTTCTCCATTTGTAAAATGGGTGTGAGATTCCATGTAGTAGGTTCTTATACTTAGTGTAGCCCAAGGAAGGATCTTCTCATACCAGACCCACTCAGTTATTAGGAAAGATAATGTTTGAGGTCATTCATACAACATGTATGCAAGAAGAGGCTATTATAGGCTCTGAGTCTCCTTTAATCGGCACAACAGACACCATTCCCACCTTCCAGGTTCCCAGTGTAGTTGGTTAGGAAGAAAGGAACCATGGTCATCATCAATAGGGGGTGTCCACAGTCCATCACAGGTGATGTCCTTCCTTCCTCCTCTAGGTATGCTTGTGTCCTACGCTATTCTTACTGGGACAGCAGAACCATGGAACAACTCATAGAGTGAGTAGACTATAGTTTAAGAAAGAGGTGTTCCTGTTTGCACTGAGGGTGGAGATCCATAGGGAGAGGTTATGGTTAGGAAAGGGAACTGGGCAGACAGCTGGGTCCCCACATTTAGATTTGCCTAGAGAAAGCTGTTGCTCTATAGGATAAGCACTCAACCTCAAGGCTGGTTTAAATCACAGGGTTGGCAATTCAAACTCACCAGCCACTCATCAGAAAGACTATGCAGGGTTGCTATTAGTTTAAACGGACTCAAAAGCATTTAACAATAACAAAGTGAGGATTGAATTCAACCGGCAGAAAGAAGCTGTCACAGAGAGTTGGAATTGAAGACCCCAATGTAATGGCGAACAGAGAGGGAGTTAGAGGCTCAGAGCCAGCTCTGAGAAACTCCATCACTACCACAATCCCTCCCACCATCCAGGGTCCAGAACAGGATGTGAGGGGAGAGTCCTGCTCCTAACTTTCCTGAACTCATTCTTAGGTGCATGTGGGACTTAGGGGGTGGGGCTCTTCTCCTTGTGTGAATAGTGTCAACAGGAAGAAAAGATCCTCCTGTGTACACAGAGAATACAATATCCACAGCAAGGACCGGGGTGGGAGGGAGAAGCTGACATCACAAAGGTCAGGGCAAGCACAGTGAGCCAGCCCCTGCGGGGGTGCTGTGGGAGGTCTGTGTGGAAGGAAGGTCAGGCCTCTAACCCTGATGTCATCCCACTCACCCTCAGAGCAATGGCCTTCATTCTGGGCACCTGGCTAGAAAAGTATCTGGAGGATTTCTACTCACCTCACGACCTGCTGATGGCCTTTTCTAAGATGAACATGCCAGACTCAGATGTGGAGCGCAGAGCCCATCTGTGCCTTATTCAGCTGCAGTCTTCAGAACCCATGGAAAGAGAGCCCCAAGGTGAGGAAGAAGTGGTGGGTATATGGGCTTAGGTGTGCAGGATCATGGGACTGGACCACACAGGAGCAGTGTTGAGAGGCAAGTGGTGAGCAGAACTCCTGGGAATTTGACCCTAACCTCTGGAGGCCAGAGTCTAGGGATAGTCCTCGAGAGGTGAGTTTGTGCTTTGGGAAGGTGTTCATCTTCACACATGGAAAGTTAGGATTGTTGGGAAACTTCTCTCTTCTTCTAGCTCTAGCACCAGGTACAGCATGTGCTCTCCAACCAGCTCAAGGTCCAGCCCCACCTCCTGGACCATCTGTAGGACCATCACCTGAGGGAGAGCCTGGTCTCACCCCAACTTCTCCATTAACACTCCCAGAATCTGAGGGAGAGCATGTTTCTGTTCTACCTGGAAATCTACCTGGAGCACACCCTCCAGATCCTGCTTTAGAGGCAGAACCAGCCTCAGCACCTACTCCAGCATCAGACTAGGCTATGGTTAACCCCACCCTGACCCTTCATTTAATTCCCAGAGAGGGCACCTCTGTGATCACATTAAAATATTTTCTTACGTTATATTGTTTTATACTGTAGTCTAATTATTGTTTTATGTTTAATTTTACATTCAATAAAGTTTTAAATTTTAGTAATTTGAAGGTTCCAAAATTACAGTGATTTTCAACATCGCAGTGTCTGGTTGGTTCCAGAGAATGTTCACCTCCCACATGAAACTCCATAAGCCTACAGCTCCTTAGGTCCATGCTGTGCATTTCCTTCCCTGTACCCTCTGAATCACGATGTGGTTTCCTGTATCTGTGGAATTACCTACCCTGTAGAGTCCACCTACATGGAATCATTCATCTACTACAGTCATCATAGCTCAATGTTTTGGATACTTATCAATGTTGTGCCTTGAGTCCATCCAATCATGGTCGGATATTATCTATGAAGGACCGTGTTGTGTGTCAACATTCACTTTCTGATGACCATTTGGTTTGCTTCACTTTTTACTAATGTGCGGGATGTTCTGATAAGAGTTTATGCCCCAGGATTGTCTGTAGGGCCTGTATTCATGAGAAATGTCTGGGTGTGAACAGAGCTGGAAAGCAGGGTGAGGAGACAACCCATGTATGGGGTATCATTGTTAGTAATGATGAAGAGGCAGACAAGCAATGGAAGGAGAGGATATGAAGAGGCCTGGAAACATCCCAGGTGTGGGGCACAAGGACTCACTGTGGGTGGGTGGCAGAACTGGCATGGTGATAGATGGTGTAAAGGACCAGATCAGATCATTCTTAATGAGCATGGAGGCTGGATTAACTGTGCTGTAGGCTGTGAACTAAGCTCTGTTTTTTTGTTTTTTTTTTAAAGTTTTTATAGAGAATTCCATGATAATTTAGATGGGAGAACATCATCTCTAAATCATCCTATTGTATTTCATTTCATTGCAACGATTTCAGTCCCCTCTATGGATCATAATTCAACAGCATTTGCTCCCATTCCTTGTATTTTTTTTTTTTTTTTTGGATGTACACCGAAGCTCTCAGGAATATATAATCATTCAAACAACTGAAGGACATAATCCAAAAGCTTTCCTCCAGCCTTCAGCACACAAACCCTCTCCCTCCTTTAGTCCAGAGTCCGCAGGCGCTCCATAATCTCTGCCTCCATCCCTGGCACCACTGTTTCTTTGGATAGGGCCCTGTGCTCTGCCCTTCTCAAACAAACACCTGTGATATGCAGATGATACAACCTTGCTTGCTGAAAGTTTAGAAGACTTAAAATGTTTTCTGGAGAAGATCAAAGTTTACAGCCTTTGGTATTGATTGCATCTCAATGTAAAGTAAACAAAACTCCTCACCACTGGACCTTCTTATCAAAGGAAAAATAGATCGAAGTTGTCAAAAACCTCATTCTTCTCGGATCAACTATCAACACACACAGAGGCAGCAGTCAAGAAATCAAACGACATGTTGCATTAGGCAAATGTGCTGTACACAATCTTTTTAAAGAGTAGAAGAACAAAGGTGTCAGCTTGGGGACTAAGGTGCATCTGACCCAAGCCATTGTATTTTCAATAACCTCATATGCTTGTGAAAGCTGAAAAGTGAATATTGAAGACCATGGAGAAGTGATGTTTTTGAGCTATGGTGTTGGAGGAGAATATCGAAAGTGTCATGGGATGCCAAAAGAACCAATAGATGTGTTTTGGAGGAAGTACAACCAGAGTGCTCCTTGGTGGCAAGATGACCAAAATTCTTCTCTCATACTTTGGACATACTGTCAGGAGGGAGCAGTCACTGGAGAAGGATACCATTATTGGTATGGTGGAGTGTCAGGGAAAATGAGGAAGACCTCCAATGACATGGATTGGCCAAGTGTCAGCATTGATGGACTCAAGCATGGCAACAGTAGTGAGCTTGGCCCAGGATCGGGCAGTGCTTCCTTCTGCTGTGCATAAGGTCTTTATAATGTCTTGAGGGCACCTAACAACAACAACAAAGAGAAGGTCTTCAATCATAACAGAAGTCTATATGTGAAGTACTCTGTAATCTGCAATCACAGTATTTTGTTATGACCCTTCTTAAAAGAGATTAAGAGATGGTAGAGCATTCCCAATTCTTTGGAGATTCATCTGAGTTTCCTTTATTCCCAAAGCCATATGTATGGACCAGTTAAACTCCCACATGTGCTAGGTGCTCCAGAAGAGATGTCCACCATGCTTGCACATGATGATGGTGAAGGTTTTTATTCTGGTCGACTCTATGTATATCTCTGCTCATGAATTAAAGTGGCAACTGATGTTTTGCTCTAATGCTTCTTGGAATGTTACTAATGGCTGTGAACTGACTCATAATAAGTAGCCCACCTCACAACCAAACCCTCATGAATGGACAGCATGTTGATTTGGCAGTTTTGTTGGGCTCTAAAGGAACAGAGTTTGAGTGTATGTAGCATGTCGAACCAACTGTAACCTTCAAGTTGTATCTTTTATCCAGGCAGCCCTTGGGTGACAAACATGGATTTATGGACATCTTGTAGTTACAAACCAGTCCTAGTGAAGCATGATAGATTAGAAATTCGGGGTGCATACAATAGTATGTAATGCAATGCACATCCAAATATTATCACTATTATTATTACTGTATTGTTATGCTTAAGATTTGAATCTTAGTGTACCTGGAAGCCCTTCTTCAATATTTTCTATGCAGTGGAAGATACACTATATAATACACATGAAGAGAAGCATTTGACTAACTGACATTAGGTAAGGGAGCTGTACGTAACTCTTCTAAATCATGTACAAACTGACGTTCAGACAGATAAAGGTAGGGAACTCATTTGTAATATGGTAACTGTCTGTATATTGTAATTTAACATAGTGTAGGAGTCATGATATGGCCTTGTAGGATAAGCAAAGGACTGAAAGTTGGATTTGAACCACAAGGTCAGCAGTTCAAACTGTCCAGTTGCTCCTCTGGAACGCTGAAACGGGTCGCTATGTCTCCATTCCAACTCGATGGCACTTAACAACAACCAGTATATAAAAAGCACTTCATTAAAATGTTTTAAATTTATTCTACAATTCACTGTTATAAAAGTATTCCCATACCACTGGAAGTTGATCTGTCTTAATTTTAGGACTCCGTGGTTGTGCAATAATTAAGCATTCCACAGATAACAAAAAGGTCAGCAGTTCGAACACATCAGTAGCTCGGTGGAGGGGGAACAATGTTTCAGTCAAATCCCACAATGGTGCCTGCCTAGAAAACCCTGTGAAGCAGTCCTTCTCTGTCATATAGGGTTGCTAGTAAGAAGGAGCAATTTGACGGAAACAAGCTTGGTTTTTGATCTGGGTAAACTAATTTTGGAATCCTGGTCTGGAGCTCTAGGATCAGCATTGAACTGCTAACCCCAAGGTCAACTGTTGAAATCTACCAGACACTCTGTGAAAACCTATAAAGGGTTACTGAGTCAGAATCGACTTGATGGCACACCATTGCAACAAAATAATTTTGGTAGATAAACTCCTTAAAAAAAAAAAAAAGAAAGAAAGAAAGAAAGAAAAGAAAATGTGAAGTACTATTCATTAACCCTGCTTATTAGAATCCATTTCTGCCCAAGTGCAAGGTTTAAGCTGTATCACCAAAAGTACCTGCATGTGTTTCCTTAATCTGTTTTCCTTTTTTATACTTTGCATATCCCAAGAAGTCCTGGTAGCTCATTGCTTAAGCACTCATCTGCTATCGTAAAGGCTGGCAGTTGAGACCTATCCACTGAGTCCACCAGAGAAACACTTAGCCATCTGCTCCTATGACAGCCTAGGAAACCCTAGTGAAGTTCTACTCTGTCACATGGGGTCTCTATTTGTAAGAATCAACTAGATGGCAATAGGTTGTTTAGTTTTTGTTTTTAAGATTTGACTCACTTCCAAAAAAATGCAACAGTATCAGTCAGTTATCCAGCTTAGCAGGTCCCAGGCAAGACACGCCTCAGGACAACTGAAGGCACTGGGTGGTTTTGTGTGGCCCGGGAAGATGGCAAATGGGTAGACAGGCACTGGATGGCTTTCCGTGTCTTTTCCAGCTGTGGCTGTGGGTATCAAGACTATTGTCATTTTGGCTGGGATCCTACATTCCCAATCACTGTGGTCACCTACAGAACATGTGCAGTAACACAGCGGCAAGGTTCTGGGTGCTACAGCCAGTCAATCCTACTCTGCCCACTAGATGTCACTAAGCTGGATTTAGAGCAAGAGGCTGCTGTGTGTGAAGATGCTATTCAAGTGTCTTCCTGTTAGGATCAGTTGTTGCTATTGTTGTGAAGTACCATTGAGTCGATTCTGACCCATAGCGACCCAGCATAGGTTTTCCAAGGAGCAATTGGTGAGCCTGAACCACCGACCTTGCAGTTAAAATGGCTTTGTCATCTGGCACATTAACCCACAGTGCCATACCTAGACTCAGTGCTTTCTACTAAATACCAGAAAGCCTCCTCTAGGTCTTTTAGGTGTCTTCTTAATTATGTTCACTTTGAAGAACTGTGTAAACCTAACCATGAATAAAAACCATTTGCTTAGAGGAACAAACAAGGTGACGGATCAGGTGGACATGTAGCAGAGAGCTCCGCCAACAACAACACAGAATACCCAACCAAGCAAGGTCAGGGGATGGTCCCAGAACTCTGAACCACATATAAAGGAATACTTAGAAGGTTGGAAGGCTCACAGCTGGGGGAATCTGTGGCAGAAGCAAAAACTATATTGCTTTCTAGTCTGGGAGGCTGGACTGCTCCAGGAACCGCCATCTTGGGTGAGACCATGTGGGGGAAGGGTTGGAGCGGGCACGGACTCTTGGCAGAACCGCTGAGATAAAGGTGTGGACATTCTTTTCCTTTGGTATCTGTTCATTAGTCCCTTGTTGTCTGTGCACCTCCATTCTGGTGACTATAGGGGTGCCTGAGCTAGTGGGCACCCCAGCCCCACCCTCGGAGGGTTCTACTATGCATG
>NW_006408928.1:914925-946799 GCF_000296735.1 Chrysochloris asiatica | reverse complement strand
GCTGAGGACTCTAGATTCATCAACTAAGAAGAGAAGGATTAAGAACTGGTGGCCAGGAGCAGACTTGCAGAATGTGCCCTTTGGCGATGTCGTTTATTATATATGCCTGAGTGGTTTTTTTGTTTGTGTGTTTTTTCAAAAAAAGCTAAAGTGGATAGAGAGAAATACTTTTAACTGATGGTATATGGAAGGGATTATAAGCAATGTAATGAAATACAATGTAATGAATTGTTGAATGTGAATCTGATGATGTGCCCTGTAAACTTTCACTCAATCTACAATAAAAACCTTAAATTAAAAAAAAAAAAAAAAAAAAAAACTATTTGCCTACATTTCTGAGCTCTCAAATGCTGCATTCTTTGGCAATCTGCAGTGTGGGAGAAGGAAGGGTGATTGACAAAAAAACATAGGGAAATGAAGAGAAACCTGTGCAGTTCAGGCAATTTTTGTTTTGTTTTGTTTTTGTTTTTGTTTTTAATCTAATACTCTTAAACACTCCCCCATTTGTTCTTCGGTGTCCCATTTTTTTTATGTTTTACTGTGAATTATATGATAGTTTACATGGGAGAACATTAGTTTTACATTCATTCTATCATATATAGTTTCATTGCCATGGTTACAATCCCCTGGATGCATCATCAACCAACCAAAGGGTATACCCTGCAAGCCTGTCCCCTACACTACCCACCACCACCCCTTCCAGTCTTCAGCACACAGTTGTTCTCCCTTTCTGGATCTAGTCCCCAGATGCTCCATCGTTCCACGTCATGGTATCTGCCGCCACCACTGGCATCACTGCTTCTCTGGGTAGGGTCCCACTCTTTACTCTTCTCCGTTGATGGTCCTAACGACCTCTGCTCCTAGTCTGGAAAGTTAATCACTCCCTTCCTTGCTATAAAACGTCTACATTTACATTTCCAACCCTCACAATCAGTCCTGATAACAATTATTCACTATTGTATCACAAGAGACCCATCTGCATTTCATTTCATCAGCTCCGCCTTGACAGATTAGATACTACTCACTGGAGATTCTGCCTTCCTCCAGGCCCTCTGGCTCTAGGTTCCCTCTTGAAAGCTTGTAAGCCAGTCACTTCTTGCCTATGTAACCCTCCGCCCCTCATTTTGGGTAGCCAACGTCCAAGTTGCCCATCCCTGTCTTTTCTGTGTGTGGAAGGGGTGGGAATGATTCTTACTGTAAGGATTTACTCCCTCTTTTGAGCTTCTGCATACATAGGTGTAGGTCAAGTTCATCAAGTTGTTGCATCAGATTACACTTTTTATCCTCTTCTTTCTTCTTCTGGTTGATCTCTGATCATCCAGTCATTGAAGTCAGGTCTAGTGGGTATTATCTGCAAGTGTGGGTGTTCTTGTGCATATGCTCTCTCTTTTTGTCAGCTGAATGCTTCACTCTCCACATTGTAGGGCTTAGCTCACCACTGCCTTGCTGTTTTTACCTCACTTCCCCTTATGGGTGACGAGCGGGGTCACCAAACAGAGCGTGTATTCTCATTGAGTCTTATTCTTGGAAGGGGGTTTCAGGCATTTCAGTTTTAAGAGAGAAAAGTTAATTTTAAAAATTCCCCTCTTGAGAGAAAGCAAGCATATATTGAAACTACACTTATACAAAGGCTTCTTTAGAGATGACCACATAGGAAGCACTATGGGGGCAGGTCTCTGACACATCAAGGGGCTCTGTAAGTCAGAGTTGACTAAAGGTTAATTGCTTGATGTATTCAAACTTGCTGTCTGTTGTGAAGTTATGACTCTTCCTTTACTGGGGGTCCATGTTCCACCTACTATTGTGTTCCCTGCACAGACTCAGGCTTGAGTGTTTCCCCTTCATTCTGTATCCACTTTGGCCACTTTGATTGTCTGCATGTGAATTGTCTGTTTTGATCCAGGAAGAATTCTGGGTTTTATTTCTTAGTAATATTTTCTTTTGTTATTGTTGTGAAGTGCCATTGAATCCATTCTGACTTATTGAGAAACTGTATGGGATTTCCAAAGAGCTACTGGTGGGTTTAAACCTCTGACCTTGTGGTTATCAGTCCATTGCTATTCCTACAATGCCACACCAGGATGTCTTATTTTAGTTGGTGTTGTGAATTGCTGTTGAGTCGATTCTGACTCACAATGACCCTGTATAGGGTTTCCAAGGAGTGGTTGGTGAGTTTGAACTGCCAACATTATGCTTCATATGACCTCATGGTGCAGTACTTATCCTACAGTGCCACCTCAGAACTCCACTTCCTTTGCTTATCTGGGTGCATGTTCATTATTACCATTGTTCCTCTTGATGTCCAGGCCCACAGAACAGAGCCTCTCCCTTAACTGGGGATCAGGACACACACACACACAAGCTAGGAATCCTTCTAATGCAGTGGTTAAGTTCTCATCTGCTAACAGGTGTGGTTGCCTGACAGCCTTGGAACCCCTCTGGGGCAGTTCTAATCTGTCCTAGAGGCTTGGCAAGACTCCACAGTAGTTTTATTGTTTTTAAATGTTGTTGTTAGGTGACACCAAGTTGGCACAGAATCATAGTGACCCGATATACAACAGAACAAAATACTGCCTGTTACACTTGAGCCCATGGTTGCTGCAACTGTGCCAATCCATCTCATTGGGAGTCATTATCATTTTACTGGACTCTCCATTTTACCAAGCATAGTGTCCATCTCCAGGGAGTGGTCCATACTTATAACTTGTCTGAAGTATGAAGCCAAGTCTGGTCAACCTAGTTACGGAGGAACATTCTGGCTGGACTTCTTCCAATAGAGATATGTTTGTTCTTCTGGCAGTATCCATGGTACTTGCAGTATTCTTCTCCAACAACATAACTCAAATGCACCAAGACTTCTATGGTCTTCCTTACTCAATATCCAACTTTCAAATACCTATGAGGCAATTGAAAATACTATGACATGTGTCAGGTACACCTTAGTCTTCAAATCAATATCTTTGCTCTTGAAGATTTTAAATATATCAAATATATACACTAGGGTTCTTTGAAATGTTTATGGAAAAATTATTTCCCTTTCCATTTTTCATGAACTTTTCATAGCCTACCCATATTTTTACTGTGTTTTCTGTGAAAGTTGACACAGAAAATTAGTTTTCCACTCCATTTCTACATAAATGGATCAGTGGCATTGGTTATTGTTATGGCTGCCTAGTGTTGTCAATAGAAATACCATCAGTGGATGGATTTAGCAAGTTTATTTCTTCACAGTTGAAAGACTACAATTACAAATTAAGGGTGCTGGCTTTAGGGAAGTGATTCACCCTCTGTTGGATCTGGTTGAAGGGCTTTGTTTGCTAGGTGACTTTCATGGTGCATGGTATCTCATATTTCCCTATCTCAGCTTGTCTGGTTACTAGTCTATACCTTGTGTGGTGTCATAGGTAAACAAGGACCACACTTGAGTCCATTGATTCTGCCACTTTGTCAATCCATCTCTCCGGGTGTCTTCTTCTTTTTCTCTGACCCTCCACCCTATCAAACAAGATATCCTTCTCAAGTGACTGTTCCCTCCTGACAATATGTCCGAAGTATGAGAGATGAAGTTTGGCCATCCTGGCCTCCAAGGAGCACTCAGGCTGCACTTCTTTTAATAAATTGCTGACATCAGATGGATCTTGATTGAAAACAGAGTATTAGGAAGACGTTTACTAGTGCTTCATTAACTATGTATAGACTTTCCACACTGTGGATAATGGCAATTTATCAACAGCTTTACAATGTAGGAATATTTAAGAACACTTGATGGTGATCATAAGGAACCTGTACATAGACCCCAGAGGCAATTGCTGGAACAGAAAAAGGGGAAACTGATTAGTTTAAACTCAGAAAGGGTGTGTGTCCGTTCACCATACTTATTCAATCTTATCAAAGACTTAATTTTACTTAAAATCACAATCAACACTCATGGTAACAACAGTCAAGAAATCAAATCAGAATTTCAGTAAGCAAATCTAAGCACTTTCAAGTGTTGAAGAGCAAAGATATCACTTTGAGGACTAAAGTGCATATGACACAAGCAATGGAATTTTCTATAGCCTTATATGCATGTGAAGAATAGAATATTGTTGAAGAATTGGTGCATATGTGTTATGGTTTTGTAGAAGAATATTAAAACTACCATTGCCTTCCAAAAGAATAAACAAATCTGTGTAGGAAGTACAACCAGAATGCTCCTTAGAAGCCAAGAAGACCAGATTTGGTCTCTCATACTTTGTACATATTATCAGGAGGGACCAGTACCTTGAGAAGGACATCATGCTAGATCCAGTCGACAACACCCAGTAAGAACATCTGACACACACCTGAGGAAGTCTCTGGCATAGATCCTAGAATAATCCCCTTAGTGTTGGTGAGGGTCTGAAATAAAGATATCCATGGTCACATTATGGTTAACAGGAAAGAACTAGTTGTGACCCCAGATCTGTCTGCTTAAAGCTGGGTACCTAGCCTTCCTTGGGTTCCATGGATAAAGCAGGGTTCACGTCACTGTGAACAGTTATGGAGAAGGCATGGGAGGGTTGGGCATTCAGCAGCCTAGAGGAAATTTAGTAAGAGGACTTTAAGTAAGAGCTCAGATAAGAGGACCCAGGATGTGACCTCACTTCCTTGGCAATGGAATCCAACAGAACTTGGAATCCTAATGACCAGTCTCCAACTGTTCTCCACTCAGCTTACTTGGGTAGAGACAGTTGGTGAATCACCATGTTTTCTTGTTGTATCAAGAAACCCAAGTTTTTGAACTTTTCAGAAAGGTTCAGAAGATAGCTCAGCTCTCCCCCACGAAGATACTAGCTTTCTTTTGCAAGAAAACAAGCACACGGTAACAATGGGTGTCCTAGGACAGGTTGAGTCTAGTCCAGTCATCACTGTGATCCCACCTGAGCAGCCCCACAACTCTCCCCAGCCCATAGCCATCCCCAGGCCATGCCAGCACTTCCTCATAGGGAATCATTGGAGGCAGGAAGGAAAAAAAAGGACAGAGCTCTTGATGATTAAATTATATATATATGACAAAGATTATTTGGGATGAGAAGTATGTGGAGTCATAGAAGAAGGTCTCATGTGATCTAGAAAGACCTGGGAGGTGGTGATGATGAGGAAGATGATGGTGGTGCTGTCTCACAACTAGCATTTCAGGGTTCTTTTAGTTCCAATTTTCAAGGAGGGCCACCTGTGCATCTGGAAATCAGCTGGGAGTATTTCCACTCCACATCTAATTAGGATTATGTGATAGTGGCAACATGTGGATGCTGTCACACCTTACCAAGAAATGTCACGTTTTGCACAGCAACACCACTCGGTGACAGACAGTGAACTCAGGGCCCCTCTGATGTCCCAGCTGGTAACAGGGCCTGAAGGACAGAAAAGGGTGGAGGCAGCTCAGAGGGTTTCTTGGAGCTTTTAGGTCCAATGCTGGGCATCATTCCCTGAAAAATGGGCCAGGAATAGCCAACACAGGCTCAGGGTGAGTGCAGATGTGGTGGGGTCTGCACACATGGATGCCAGTAGAGCCGAGGGTGGGTCTTGTTGGACAAGATCTTCTCTGGAGGTGCCAAAAACCCTCTCCCTAGGCTTCCCCCCATGAGGACTCCTTACTTCCCAAAGGTACCCAGAGGACATCTCCCTTCCCATCCTGACTACCTCACATCCCACCTCAGACTTGGCCCAGCATTGCCATTCTTCTCACTACATACAAATATCAGAATTAAGTCTTGTACTGCTTTATCCACACTTAGGCCCTGACTACAATGCCATTTGGTTCCAATGTTTCTTGTGTCTTAGCTCCCATCCCAGGGGTCCCGTGGAGCAAATGGATTGACTGTCCTTTCACATCTTCGTCCAGCCTCATGCATGCTCACATGGAGTAGGCCATTTTCAGGCTATGATAAACTTTGTTCTGCAACTTACAATTTCATGAACCTTGGCCCTCCATATAAGGAGTTGGCTATTAACTAGCACCAGAATATTCTAGAATGCAGACCTTGTTAATTTTGGCACAAATGATTTACAGAAAATCATCTTGGTGTCTCCCTCATCTGACAGTATCACCTAGTGGGTTTCGTACCACCACACCCATTAGTGACATGACTGAGACAGGTTCTTTTCCAAAAATCTATGTCAGTCATGTGGGCACATAGGATGGTGGCTTTGTCCTTGTATCACACCCACCCCTGGTGCTACTGCTCTCTGTATGTTTTGGTAGTCTTGTATCAAGGTGTTCAACAGGCTCACGGTGTTGCTTTGATTCCAATGCCCTCTTTGAAGCTGAGCCACCATTTAGGTGCTGATTAACCATTTTGATTTCTTCTCCCCATGTTATCTGTCAAATCCTGAGCACTCTGGAGTCTTTTTCTCCCATCAAGGATTACCAGGAACTCAATCTTGGCTTCATCTGGTACAGCATAGCTTCAGGATCTCACAATTCTCTTAGATGCAAAGTAAGAAAATGAGTTTCTTGCTTTGCCATCAGAAGGGATCTTATGGGGTGTGTCTGCTCAGTGCACTGTCTCCATACTGGGGATGGAATGAATGCCCGACCTGCCTGGGGTTTCTTGGTGTTGCCTCAGACTATATATCCCTCCACTGTTCCACTTGCAGAGTGACCCATGATCTCCCATGGCCCTGGAGGAGATCTGCGCAATCTACATCAATAAGGCAGTGCATAAGATGGTGGAGCACCTGGTGTCTGCTTTTCTGAGGGGGACCTCTCTTACATCTGGACATTCTTGAGAAGGTACAGAGAGTTCTTCACCACCCAGCCGGTCCTGTACCTTCTCTTCCAAAGGTGAGTGTTCAGCACTTCATGTCCAATGACAATGTTGCCACCTATTTACCAGCTGTGTATCTTGCGAATATATCTTCTCCTTAATGAACTCTGTTTGCTCCTCAAAAATGGTGTGGTAAATGGATACCTTCCTAGAATATTGTGAGGATTTCCTGGGAATCAGCCACAGACAGTGCTCAACAAGAGGCTCCTGAAGGAGATGGGGGTTTCTAAAAGTGTCCAGACATCTTCCCAGAACTTTCTGCCTCATTCTTCAGTGACACTGTGACTCTGAGCACTGTCATTTACACATTTGTAAAATGGGTGTTAGATTCCATGTAGTAGGTTCTCATCCTTATTGTATCCAGAGGAAGGATCTTCTGATACCAGGTCCACTCAGTTATCAGGAAATGTAGTGCTTGAGGCCATTCATTCAACAAATAAGCAGAAAGAGGCTATTCTAGGCACTCAGTCTCCTTCAATCAACAAAGCAGACACCATCCCCACCATCTAGGTTCCTTGTCTAGTTGGTTAGGCAGACAGGAACGATGGTCATCACCAGCAGGTGGTGTCCAGACTGCATCACAGGTGATGTCCTTCCTTCCTCCTCTAGGTATGGTTGTGTCCTCAGCTATTCTGACTGGGACAGAGGAACCCAGGAACAACTAAAAGGTTGAGTAGACTCTAGGTTAAGAGAGGGGCTCCTGTCTGCACAGAGAGTTGGGAGCCATGGGAAGAGGCTATGGTTTGGAATGAGAACTTGGCAGATGGTTGGGTCCCAACACTTAGATTCACCTAAAGGAAGGTGTTTCTCCATAGACTAAGCACTCAACCTCAAAGCTGGTTGAAATAACAAGGTCTGTAGTTCAAACTCACCAGCCACTCATCAGAAAAACTTTGCAGGGTTGCTATGAGTCTAAACCAATTCAAAAACACTTAACAATAACAACAAGATGATTGAATTTAGCCTGCAGGAGGAGGCTGTCACAAAGAGTTGGAATTGAACCCCTCAATGTAATGGGGAGTAGAGAGGGAATTAGACACTCAGAGCCAGCACTGAGAGACTCCTTCCCCACCAAGTCCCTCCCACCAACCAGGGCCCAGAACAGGATGCAAGGGGGAGATTCCTGCTCCTAACTTTCCTGAAATTCAGGCTTAGATGCATGCAGGGCTAAGGGCTGGTGTCCTTCCATTTGTGATAATGATGTCAACAGGAAGAAAAGATCCTTTCATGTACACAGAGAATACAACATCCACCTCAGGGACCATGGTGGGAGGGTGAAGCTGACCTCAGGAAAGTTAGGGTAGGCACAGTGGTCCACCCCCTGCCAGCGTGCTGTGGAGCTCCTTGTGGAAGGAAAACCAGGCCCCTGACCCTGATGTCATCCCACTCATCCTCAGGGCCATGGCCTTCATCCTTGGCAGCTGGATAGAAAAATATCCAGAGGAATTCTATGTACCTCAGGACCTGTTTTTCCTCAAGTTGGTAAAGGCCTATTCTCAGCTGAACTTGTCAGGCTCGGATCTGGAGTGCAGATCCCGCCTGCTCCTTGTTCACCTGGAGTCTTCAGAACCCATGGACACAGAGCCCCAGGGTGAGGAGGAAGTAGTGGGTGTATGGGCTTAGGTGTGAAGGATTATGGGATTGGGCCATAGAGCAAGTGTGTCCAGAGGCAGGTGCTGAGCAGAGCTCCTAGAAAATTGACCGCAACTGAAAGGGAAAAAAACAACCTTGAATCATTCATCAACCATACCACACACCAGACGACCATTTAGAGACTTTTATTCAGGGTGAGAAAGAGGAAGTTGACCTCTGCCCGAGAGAGACGGCAAGAAGCAGAATACTAGAAGAAGAGGAGGAAGTCAACAGGAAGGGAGTGGTCTTATATAGGTTCAACAGGAAGGAAGTGGTCATTGCTGGGGGGATTTAGCTATGGACTATCAAAAGCCATGTTTCCTTTTTAACTACACGCCTTGTAGCTTAGGGCAGGAAGACAGAAACCTAAGATTATAAAATGGGGTTGAAGGCAGGGGAGAGGGAAGAACCCTGAAGGTACAGCCTAAAATGGCAGACCTGATTGTGACTGACTGATTATTGTAACATTCCCCCCTCTTTGGTTAAATAAGAAAAATGAACGGTCATCTCTATGATCCATGCCCACAGGAGAAGAGACGACGGCCATTTTTCCATAGCTACTTCCTGCTGGCATTGGGATGGTGAGGTTGTGTTCTTTGGGCTTGGACCACGGTTGGCGACAGCTTTGTCATTGTTGGCAGTGTTGTCGGTAGCCATTGGGCTCTTCAATGGGATACCAAGAAGCAATGAATGGAATCGGGTCAGCAGCTGGGCTGGGCTTGGTCCCTCAGTCTTAGGTCTTCGGCTTATAACAACTGGGTAGTGGCCTGCTGGGAAATTTGGGTATAAGGCTAAGAGATGTTGGAAGGGCAGATGCTTCAGGTTTTAGTCCTGGATGTAGGAAAGGGCATCCATACATTAGTTCAAAAGGAGAAATTTGGATAGGTGCTTTAGGCAAAGATCTGAGGCGTAACAAGTCTAAGGGGAGAAGCAAGACCCAGTCAGCATGAAGTTCTAGGGTTAACTTAGTAAGGACAACTCTGAGTGACCTGTTGGTTTGCTCTAACTTCCCTGATGATTGAGGGTGAAAGGGGATGTGGAGATGCCAATTTTAACAAGTCCTTGAATTATGTGGGAAGTGAATTCAGGGCCGTTGTCTGACTGGAGGGAAGTTGGGAGCCCAAAGCGGGGAATAATTTCCTTGAAAAAGAAAGCAGAGACTGTGGAGGCTCACTTGTTTGTGGTAGGAAAAGCTTCAACCCACCCAGAAAAGGTGTCAACTAGAACTAAAAGATATTTGCACCTTTTAACTTTGGGCATGTGGGTGAAGTCTATTTGCCAATCCAAGGCAGGGAGTAGTAGACCTCTGGCTTGGTGTGTAGGGAAAGGGGTGGGTTTAGAAGATGGATTTGTCTTTTGGAAAATTTTACAAGTGGAGGAAAGATGTTGCAAAAATTGCTTGTCAGATAGGGAGAGAGTGACTAATCGTTCTAAAAAGATAAATAATGCTCTAGAGTTGGGGTGGAAATTTTTGTGAAAGTACATAAGTTGATCCCGGGTTAGGCTCGGCTTCTGAGTTTCCACTCCTTAATTTAAAAAGTTGGACTTTTTGTGAGTGAAACTCGATAGTCTCTTTAAGAAGGGCATACATATCTTGCTGGATTTCTACTAGTGATGGGTCCATAAGTGAACAACGGACAGGTTTTGGGCTAGGATTTGTCCTAAGAGATGAGAGCTATCCCAGAAGTCCTGTGGTAAGACTGTCCAGGTTAGCAGGGTGGACACCTTTGATGTCAGATAGGTCCAAGAGAAAGCAAAACTATGTTGGGAATCTGGGTGCAAGGGGATAAAAAAAAGGAGTTTTTTAAATCAAAGGCTGAGAATTGTGTGGTGCTAGAGGGAAGGATAGAGTGTAAGGATTGGGTACTACAGGATGAACTGGGACTACAGCTGCATTAATAAGCCAAAGGTCTTGAACTAGGTGGTAGGCTCCATTGGGTTTTTTGACTGCCAGGATGGGGGTATTATAGGGGGAATTAGTTGGTTTTAGAAATCCTATTTTAAGCAATTCTTTAACAATTGGCTATAATCCCAAAAGATTAGACTGTAGGAGAGGGTATTGTGCTTGGGCTGGAAATGGGTGGGGGTTTTGAGGAGGATTTTGACTGGAGGGCATTTGTCTATTGAAGGGGAATGAATGTCCCAAACTTTAGGATTCACAAGGTTGAGACTGATGGGATACTCGCAAGGAGGGGCTTGAGATTCAATAGCCTGTGATAGTAAGAGGCAAAAGAAAGATGTTAGAGTGCTAGAGAGGCCTTGAAAGTCAAACTTAAGGTAGGTGTCCTGCTCTAATAAAGGTATGGGGCAAGAGGGAAGGACTAAAAAGGAATGTAAAAATTCAAAATTGCCAATTTTGCATAAAAGGAGTGGAGTTTGCTGAGGGCGTCGTTCTTTACCTTCTATGCAACAATAGAGGTCCCATATGGGGAGGTCGGTCCCCAGAATCCTTGCAAGGCAGAAAACCTAGCACCAGTATCGAGTAAAAAGGCAATCATCCTGCCTGCCATGGGGAAAGTTACCCTGGGCTCCTGGACAGTAATCCGCATTGGGCCAGACAGGCCAGGGCCTCCTTGTGGGTCTTCTGCCACTAGATCAATAAAGTCACTTGAGGGGATGGGGGAGCCGGCGACCTGATCGCGGGTAGATGCCAAGGGGCCGTCGAAACCCCAATGTCCCTTCTGGTTCCATTTGGGGCAGGGCATGGTGGGAGGTTTGGGATTTGGGCATTCTTTGGCCCAATGTCCACCCTGGTTGCACCAGAAGCAGGGTCGCAGAGGCTGTGCGGGTTCCCCCTTACACGTGGTGGCAAGGTGGCCTGAGCTAATAACAGGTACTTTTTTTTACAGTCCTTGCATCATCTCAGCTATTGTAGGCTTTAAATGCAACAGTGAGAGCCTCTGCTTGAGGGGTTAGGGGACCCCATTCTAGCCTCTAAAGTTATGTCGGGGTAGGTCTGACAGAAAAAGTGCATCATAATTAACCCTTGGCCATCAGCAGAGTCCAGATCTAAATTAGTATATTGCCACAGGATGTCAGTGAGCCTCTGGAGAAACGTGGAAGGATTTTCGTACTTGTCTTGGACAATTTCATTAAGTTTGTCAGAATTAACTGCTTTCATGGCTGCCTTGCACAGCCCATGAAGTATACAATTAATATGCTTATCTCGATTGACAATACCTGCTGAGGTGTTATAGTTCAATCCTGGGTCCCTGTCAGGGATGGCTTCTGCTGGGTGATCATTATTGGTGAGGTGTTCCTTGTCTGCATGAGCACAGGCCTGTTCCAGCACTCGCCTACCCTCCTAAGGGGTTAAAGAGTTAGTTCATGATAAGTTAGTTGGTAAGACTGCCTTAGAAATTGAAACTACTTAATAAAATTTGTAGAATTTGAGGTAAAAGACCCAAGTCTGGATTGAATCAAAGCTAACTCTACCGTTGGAAAAGGGGTATGGACTCAGACCATTCCTTCTGCCCCAGCCATTTCCCACAAGAGTGCTATTATATGACTGGGACTGAGAAAACTCAGGGTCCATTAACCTTTGAGACTTGGAACTAGTACAAAATGGGGTAGGTGCATACAGAGGGGAAGCGGTGGAATAAGAAGAAGAGGATGGTAAAGGGAATTGCGGGGAACCTTGAGAAGGTGAAAGAGGGACCAAAACGGGAAGTGGAGGTGAATTTGGAGCTCTTTGATAGGGAGAGGGGTCATTGGCTGGGTCAAATTGGCTGATGGAGTCAAGAGGATAAGCAATGGAACAAAGAGAAGGTTGAAGGTAGGAAAAGCCCTGGATATATGAGGTCTCTGACCATTTTCCCTGGCACTCACAAAAGTTATGTAGATCTTGGATTAGACCTGATTCCAATGAGCCATTAGGTGGCCAGATATTTTGGTTGTCTAATTTGTATTGAGGCCAAATTTGAGTAAATAGGCGTATAAGACGCTTATGTTAAAGGTCTAAGCAAGCCCTCAAGGTTTGGAGGCAAACACCCTAAGGGGGAGTCTGCTGGTATGGAGGACCCAGAACCCATAGCAATCAGGAATAAGACAGCAAACAGTGCCTGGAACCCAAAACGTCTCTTGAGGTTCAGATAGTGCTCGCACCTCAGACCTGGTCTGAGGTGTGGGGACTCAAGCTCCCAGTGGAGGCATCCCTGCCACAAGGAGGGGGTCTGTAAATGGAGAGTCTGCACCACACTCTGAGGCATCCCTTCAGTGGGCGGAAGTGGAACGGACAAGTCCCTGACTTGTTCTGGCGAATTCCGAACTCACAATGGGAGACACAGAACCTGGCACCTGGTCTGTGTCCCGGATGGAATCTTATGCCCTGGTTGTTGTTGTGAGGTGCCACCAAGTCAGAACTGACTCATAGCGACCCCATGCACAGAAGAACGAAACAATGTTCAATCCTGGGCCAACCTCACTACCAATGCCACTCTTGACTCCATCAATGATGCCACCTGGCCGATCCATCTTACCCAGCATGACATCCTTCACCAGTGACTGTTCCCTCCTCACAATATGTCCAAAGTATGATAGATGAAGCTTAGCCATCCTGGCCTCCAAGGAGCACTCTGGCTGCACTTCTTCCAAGACAGATCTATTGGTTCTTTTGGCAGTCCATGGCACTTTCAGTATTCTCCTCCAACACCACAACTCAATGCATCAATTTTTCTATGATTTTCCTTATTCACTCTCCAGATTTCGCATCAATATGAGGTCATTGAAAATACCATGGCTTGGGTCAGGTGCACCTTAGTCCTCAAGCTGACAGCTATGCTATTCAACACTTTAAAACATTCCTGTGCAGTAGACTTGCCTAAGCAATACGTCGTTTGATCTCTTGACTAAGGCTTCCACGAGTGTTGATAGTTGATCCAAGAATGAAGTCCTTGACAACATAAATCCTTTCTCCATTAATAAGAATGTGGTTTACTGGTTCAATGGTGAGGATTTTTGTTTTCTTGACATTGAGATGTAATCCATACTGAAGGCTGTGCTCTTTGATCTTTATCAGCAAATGCTTCAAGTCCACTTCACTTTCAGCAAGCAAGGCTGTATCATCTGCATATCACAGGTTGTTAACAAGTCTTCCTCCAATCCTGATGCCAGATTTTTCTTCATAGAACCCAGCTTCTTGTATTATTTGCTCACCATACAGTTTGAATAAGTATGGGGAAAGAAGACAACCCTGTAGCACACCTTTCTCAATTTTAAAACATTCCGTGTTCCCATGCTCTGTTCGAACAACTGATTCTTGGTCCAGGTACAGATTTCTCCAAAGTACAATTAAGTGTTCTGGAATACTTATACTTCTCAATGTTGTCCATAGCTTGTCATTATCCACACAATAGAAAGCCTTTGTGTATTCAATAAAGCATAATTAAACATCTTTCTGATATTCTCTGCTTTCAGCCAAGATCCATCGGACATCAGCAATGGTATCTCTCGTTCCACGGCCTCTTCTGAATCCAGCTTGAACCTCTGGAAGTTCTCTGTCAATGTATGATTGTAACCATTTCTGTATTACCTTTTGCAAAACTTTACTCGCTTGAGATATCAAAGAGCTTGTCTGATGATTTCTGCATTCCATTGGGTCACCTCTCTTTGGAATGAGCTCAAATATGGATCTCTTCCAATAAGTCAGCAAGATAGTTGTCTTCCAAATTTCTTGGCAAATATGAGTGAGTGCCTTTTGTGCTGCCTCATTTTCTTGAAAGGTTTCAATTTTTATTCCATCAATTATTAGTGCCTTGTTCTTTGCCAATTCCTTCAATGCACTTTGGACTTCCCACCTGAGTATCATTGGCTCTTGTTCATATGGTACTTCTTGAAATGGTTGAACATTAACCATTTCCTTTTTATACAGTGACTTTGTGTATTCCTTCCATCTTCTCTTTATGCATCAACATAAAACCAAACGGCCACCACTCGTTTGTCTGTTGTGAAGTGGTGAATTGATTTCCTGTAATTCTGAGGGCTCTGCCACCGCTATTTTAAATAACCAGCAGAGTCACCCATGGTGGACAGATTTCAGGTGATCTTCCAGACAAAACCAGACTAGGAAGAGTAACGAACTACTTCTGAATCGCTAGTCACTGAAAACTCTATGAATAGCAGAGAAACATTGTCAGATACAGGACTAGAAGGTGGGAAGGCACTCAGAATGCGACTGGGGAAAAAAAAATGCCTCCTCAAAGAAGAGTTAACCAGGATGATGTGAATAGAGTTAAGCTCAGGGGAGAAAAGTGCACAGAACCTTCATTTGCTGCTGGGCCACAACTCAAAATGAAGAGAAACAGCTGTAAACAATCATTGAAAATCAGAACATGAAATGTATGAAGTATGAATCTGGGAAAATTGGAAGTTGTCAAAAATGAAATGGAATGCATCAACATCGATATCTTAGGCATTAGTGAGCAGAAATGGACTGGTATTGGCCATTTTGAATCTGACAACCACATGGTTTACTACTCAGGTAATGACAAGTTGAAAAGGAATGGTGTTGCATTCATCAACCAAAAGAACATATCCAGATCAATCAAGAGGTACAATGCTGTAAGTGATAGGATAATATCCATGCACCTACAAGGAAGCCCAGTTAATACCACTATTATTCAAATATATGCACCAACCACTAAAGCCAGTGAATATGAAATAGAAGAATTCTGCCACCTTCTTCAATCTGAAATTGATCAAACATGCAATTAAGGTGTATTGTTCATTACTCATGATTGGAATGCAAAAGTAGGGAGCAAAGAGGAAAGACCAGTATTTGGAAAATTTGGACTTGGTGATAGAAATGATGCTGGAGAACGAATGATAGATTTCTGCAAGACAAAAAATACCTTCTTTGGACAGCATAACGTACGACTATACACATGGACCTCACCTGATGGAATACATAGAAATCAAATTGAATACATCTGTGGAAGGAGAAGATGGAAAAGCTCCATATCATCAGTGAAAACAAGGCCAGGGGCAGACTGTAGAACAGACCATGAATTACTCATATGCAAATTCAAACTGAAGCTGAAGAAAATGAAAATAAGTCCATGAGAGCCAAAATATGACCTTGAATTTATCCCACCTGAATTTAGAGATCATCTGAAGAAGAGATTTGATGTATTTCTCAAGCTGGGGTAACTGAAGAAAAAATTAAAGCCTCGACTTTCATTATTTAAAGATTCTCTGGGAAAAATTATGTCCTGATTACCAGCATCCAAATCTCCATACCCAGGGAAGCCACAAGAGGGGACTTACCCTAGCCAGAGGGCTGAAGAATTAACTCCTGTCGGTGATGAGTGATGAGAAGGCGTCAGGGAAGATAATCGAGGGCACTGGGAAGGCATGTTGAAATGAGTGGGTTAGGGCGCTGGGAGAATTAGGGTCCTGGGCCTTCCGATGTTAAATCGGGGGCCTCACCCATCCCACTTCTGACACCAATGAAAGGGGAAAAAAAAAAACCAGCATCGCTTATTAACCATACCACACGCCAGTTGACCCATCTAAAGATTTTATTCGGGGTGAGGAAGAGGAAGGTGACCTCTGCCCAAGAGAGAAGACAGGAGGCAGAAGAAGAGGAAGTCAGCAGGAAGGGAGTGGTCTTATATAGTTCAAAAGGAAGGGAGTGGTCATTAGTGTGGTGATTTACTTCTGGCCTATCTAAGGCCATGTTTCCTTTTAAACTACATGACTTGTAGCTTAGGGCGGGGAAACAGAAACCAAAGTTTACAAAATGAAGTTGAAGGGAAAGGAGAGGGAAGAACCCAGAAGGTACAGCTTAAAAAAGGGAACCTGATTGTGACTGACTTATTATTGTAACACCAACTTCTGGAGGCCTCGGTCTGGGGGTAGTTCTGGAAAGGGGAGTTTGGGCTTTGGAAAGGTGTTTTCTTCACACAAGGAAAGTTAGGATTGTTAGGGAACTTCTCTCTTCTTCTAGCTCCAGCACCAGGTCCAGCATGTGCTTTCCAACCAGCTCAAGGTCCAGCCCCACCTCCAGGACCATCTGTAGGACCACCTCCTGAGGAAGACCTGGACTCACTCCAACTTCTCCATCAGCATTCCCAGAACCTGAGGGAGAGCCTGCTTCTGTTCCACCTGGAAATCTACCTGTAGCACCCCCTCCAGAACTTGCTCTAGAGGCAGATCTGGCCTCAGCACCTACTCCAGCATGAGTCTAGGCTGGGGTCAGCTTCACCTTGACCCTTCATGTAATCGTCAGAGAGGGCACCTCTGTGTTCACATTCAATTATTTTATTATGCTTTATAATGTAGTATAAGTATTATTTTATATTTAATATAACAATCAATAAAGTTTTACATTTTAGTCATTTGAAGGTTCACAAATCAGTGATTTTCAGCATCAAAGTGTCTGGTTGGTTCTTGAACATGCTCACCTCCCACATGAAACTCCATAAGCCTGCAGATCCTTAGGCCCATGCTCTGCTCTCCCCTCCATGTGCCCTGTGAATCACGACTTGGTTTCCTGTGTCTATTGATTTACCTCCTCTGTAGAGTTCATCTATATGGAATCATTTATCTGCTACAGTCCCCGTAGCTCAATGTTTTGGATACTCATCCATGCTGTGCCTTGAGTCAGTTTGACATTCCTTTCTTTCAATGGCTGGATGTTATCTATGAAGGACCACATTGTGTGTAAACATTCATTTGCTGATGAACATTTGGATTGCTTCACTTTTGACTAATGTGGGGGTGTTCTGATTAGATTTCATGCCCCAGGATTGTCTGGAGGACCTGTCTTCATGAGAAATACATGGGTGTGGACAGAGCTGGAAGGCAGGGTGAGGAGACAGCCCATGTATGGTGTCTCATTGTTAGCATTTATGAGGAGGCAGACAAGTGATGGGAGGTGAGGATGTGGAGAAGCCTGGGGACATCCCAGGTGTGGGTCACAAGGAGTTACTGAGGGTGGGGGAGAGCACTGGCATGGTGATGGAGGGTGTGAAGGAGAAGATCAGATCATTCTCAATGAGCATTGATTTACTGTGTTGTAGTCTGTGGATTAATCTCTGTATTTTTGTTTTGTTTTTAAGGCATTATAGAAAATTGAGTGATAGTTTACATGGGAGAACATCAGCATTACGTTCATTCTATCACATTTTATTTCATTGCAATGATTACCATCCCCTTTATGCATCATAATTCACATGCATTTGCTTCCATTCCTTCTTGGTTTTCTTTGCTTTTAAAAAAAAATGTTTACATGGATGCACTCAGGGGTATATAATCATTCAAACAAATTAAGGGTATACCCTGCAAGCCAACCCCACCCCAGCCTTCAGCATTCAGCCCCTCTCTCTCCTTGAGTCTAGAATCACCAGACTCTCCATCTCTCCACTTCATTGTCTTTGCCTCCAACTCTGGCATCACTGCTTCTTTGGAAAGGGACCCATATTCTGCCCTTCTCAAATAAAAACCTGTGATATGCAGATGATACAATATTGCTTACTAAATGTAAACAGGACATTTACTGATGAAGATCAAAGGCTACAGTCTTCGGTATGGATTACATCTCAGTGTAAAGAAAACAAAAATTCTAACCACTGGACCAATAAGCAACATTCTTATCAACAGAGAAAAGATTGAAGTTGTTGAGGACTTCATTCTTCTTGGATCAACTATCAACACTAAGGAAATCAGCAGTCAAGAGATCAAACTACATATTGCATTGGGCAAATCTGCTTCACAAGACATTTTTAAAATGTTGAAGATCAAAGAAGTCAGCTTGAGGACTAAGGTGCACCTGACCCAAGCCAAGGTGTTTTCAATAACCTCCTATGTATAAAACACTGGACAGTACATAAGGAAGACAGTAGATGCCTTTGAGTTATGATTTTGGAAGAGAATATTGAAAGTGCGATGGGCTGCCAAAAGAACCAATAGATGCGTTCTGGAAGAAGTTCAGCCAGAGTGCTCCTTGGAGGTCAAGATTGCCAAACTTTGTCTCTCATACTTTGGGCATATTGTCAGGAGGAACCAGTTGCTGAACAAGGATATCATGTTTGGCAAGGTAGAGAGTCAGAGAAAATGAGGCCGATCCCCAACAAGATACATTGGCCAAGTGGCAGCAATGATGGATTTAAGTGTGGCAACAGTAGTGAGCGTGCCCCAGGATCAGGCAGTGTTTCATTCTGCTGTGCATAAAGTAGTTATGAGTTGGTACCGACTTGATGGCACCTAACACAAACAACAAAGCGCCGGTCGGTCTTCAATAATAATGAAAGTCTATATATGAAGTCCTCAGTAATCTTCAATCACAGTTGTTATGTTCTGACTCTTTATAAAAGAGATTAAGAGATGGTAGAGCATTCCCAATTCTTTGGAGATTCTTCTGAGTTTCCTTTCTTCCAAAAGCCTTCTTTATGGCCTGGTAAAACTTCCACATGTGCTAGATGCTTCCAGAAGAGATGCCCACTATATTTGCACATGATGATGGTGAAAGTTTTTATTCTTGTCGACTCTGTGTACATCTCAGGACATGAATTAAAGTGACAACTGATGTTTTGCTCTGATACTTCTTGGAATGTTACTAATGGATGTCTCCTTACTCATAATAAATCACCCAGCTCACCACCAAACCGTCGTGAATGGACTTCATGTTGATTTGGCAGTTTGCTGGGCTCTAAAGGAACGGAGTTTGAATGTATGTAGCATGTCTCACCAACTTTAACCTTCAAATTGCATCTTTTATCCAGGCAACCCTTGGGTGATAAACATCAATTTATGGACATCCTGTATTTACAAACCAACTCTAGTGAAGCCTGCTATATTAGAAATAGGGGTGCATACAGTAGTGTGTAATGAAATGTACATCCAAATATTATCACTATTATTATTACTGTATTGTTACACTTAAAATTTGAATTTCAGTATATCTAGAAGCCCTTCTTCAATATTTTTCATGCAGTGGAAGATACACATGAAGAGAAGTATCTGACTAACTGACATTAGGTAAGAGACACTGTACCTAACTGTTGTAAATCATGTAAAAACTGACTTACATGAAGATATAGGTAAATAACTCATTTGTAATACTGTAACTACCTGTATATCGTAATTTAAGGCAGGGTAGGAGTCATCGTATGGTGCTGTAGGATAAGCACATAACTGCAGGGGAATTTAAACCACAACATCAGCTGTTCAAACACTCCAGTCGCTCCTTGGAAACTCTATACTGGGTTGTTATGACTCCAATACAACTCAATGGCACAACAACAAAAATCAGTGTACTAAAAACAATACATTATAATGTTTTTAAATTATTCTACAATTCAGTGTTACAAAATCAATTGTATAACATTGGAAGTTGATCTGTCTTAATTTTAGGACTAAATGGTTGTGCATTATTTAAGCATTCTGCTGATAACTAAAAGGTCAGCAGTTCAAACTCATCAGTGTCTCGCTGGTGGGAGAACAATGTTTCGGTCAACTTCCACAATGGTTCCTGCCTAGAAAACCCTGTGAAGCAGTCCTTCTTTGTCATACAGGGTTGCTAAGAAGAAGGATCAATTTGACGGAAACAGGTTTGCTTTTTTTTATATGGGGAAACTAATTTTGGAATCCTGATCTGGTACTCTAGGATCATCATTGAAATGCTAACTCCAATGTCAATTGTTCCAATCTAACTCCGTGAAAACCTATCAGAATCAGAATCGACTCAGCACAACATAGCAAAAAATAATTTTGGTAAAATAAATAAACTCCTTTTTTTTCAAAGAAAATGTGAAGTGCTACTCATTAACCCTGCTTATTGTAATCTTTTTCTGACCAAAAGCAGGATTTAAGCTGTACCACCAAAATTACATATATGTGTTTCCTTAATCTGTTTTCTTTTTTTATAGTTTGCATATCTCAAGAAGCCCTGGTATCTCAGTGCTTAAGCACTCATCTGCTAACTTAAAGGCTGGCTGCTGATACCTACGCACTGGTTCCACCAGAGAAAAACTAGGCCATCTTCTCCCATGACAGCCTAGGAAACACTAGGGAAGTTCTGCTCTGTCACATGGGGTCTCTATTTGTAGGAATCAACTCGATGGCAATGGGTTTTTGTTGTTGTTGTTGTTGTTTGTTTGTTTGTTTGGTTTAAGATTTGACTCACTTCCAAAAGAGCTATCCATGTAGGGGCCCTCCTCAGAAGTGGTCAAATTCAGTTTTATGATTATTTATCAAATAAATGCTACAAGAAAGCTGCACCAAAGTTGGAAAGAAGAATAAACCAACTATTGACTCTGAATTTTAAACATTTATACTACCACTTCGGAAAACATTGTTTCTAGAAAAGGCTAACCACTAGACTGCTAAACCCAACATCTGTGGGTCAAACCCATCAGCCACTCGTTGGGAGAAAGATAAGGCAATCAACTTCTGTAAAGGCGGACGGCCTCAGAAACTTGATGGGAACAGTTTAGCTTTGTCCTGTAGATCCGCTAAGAGTCAGAATCTACTCAGCAGCATAGGGTTTGGATAAGTCCAGTTTGTAAACCTCGTAACACAATGATTATGTGATTAACTGCTAACTGAAACGTTGGTGGTTTGAACCCACCCAGCAGCACTGCTGTACCAAGATGAAGCAATGGGCTTCTGTAGAGATGACAACATAGTAAGCACTATGGGGCAGTTCTCTAACACATCAAGGGGCTCTGTTAAGTCAGAGATGACTGAAGGTTAATTGCTTGATGTGTTCAAAACTTGCTGTCTGTTGTGAAGTGTTTAGTCTTCCTTTACTGGGGTTCTCTGTTCCACCTTCCATCTGGTTCCCTACACATATTCAGGCTTGAGTGTTTCCCCTTCATTCTGTATCCACTCTTGCTGTCTTGATTGCCTTCAGTTAAATTGTCTGTTTTGTTCCAGGAAGAATTCAGATTTTTATTTCTTAGTAATATTTTCCTTTGTTATTTTTGAATAGTGCCATTGAACCCGTTCTGTCTTATTGAGAAACTGTATGGTGTTTCTGAGGAGCTGCTGGTGGGTTTGAACCTCTGACCTTGTGGTTAGCAGTCCAGTGCTATTCCTACAATGCTATACAAGGACCTTTTATTTTGCTTGGTGTTCTGAAATGTCGTTGAGTCAATTCTGACTCATATAGACCTTATATAGGGTTTCCAAGGAATGACTAGTGAGTTTGAACTGCCAACATTGTGCTTCATATTACCTCATGGTGCAGTACTTATTCTACAGTGCCACATCAGAACTTCCCTTCCTTTGCTTAACTGGGTGCATGTTTGTTATTACCATTTTCCTCTTGATGTCCTAGCTCACATAACAGAGCCTCTCCATTAACTGGGGTCAGTACACACACACATACACACACAAGCAAGGAGTCCTGGAAATTCAATGGATAAGTGCTTAGGTGCTAACAAGTGTGGCTGTCTGAAAGACTTGGAAACCCTCTGGGACAGTTCTACTCTGTCCTAGAGGCTGGGCAATAGTCAGAATTGACTCCACAGTAGCTTGATTGGTTGTTTTAATGATTGTTGTTATGTGACACAAAGTTGGCACAGACTCATAGCAACCCTATATACAACCAAACAAAACACTACCTGTTATACTTGAGCCCATGGTTTCTGCAACTGTGCCAATCCATCTCGTTGGGAGTCATCCTTGTTTTTTTGGACTCTCCACTTTACCAAGCCTAGTGTCCATCTCCAGGAACTGGTCCCTCCTGATAATTTTTCTGAAGTATGAGGCCAAGTCTGGTCATCCTAGTTACTAAGGAACATTCTGGCTGGACTTCTTCCAACAGAGATATGTTTGTTCTTCTGGCAGTATGCATGGTACTTGCAGTATTCTTCTCCAACAATATAACTCAAATGCACCAAGACTTCTATGGTCTTCCTTACACAATATCCAACTTTCAAATACATATGAGGCTGTTGAAAATACTATGACATGTGTCAGGCACACCTTAGTCTTCAAATCGATATCTTTGCTATTGAACATTTTAAATATATCAAATAGGTACATGAGGGTTCTTCAAAATGGTTATGGAAAATTACTTTCCTTTCCATTTTTCATGAATTTTTCATACCCTACCTATATTTTTACTGTGTTTTCTGTGAAAGTGGACACAGCAAATTAGCTTTCCACTCCAATTCTACATAAATGGCTCAGTGACATTGGTTGTTGTCATAGCTGTCTAGTGTTGTCAATAGAAACACCACCAGTAGATGGATTTAACAAGTTTATTTCTTCACAGTTGAAAGACTAGAAGTCCAAATTCAGGATTCTGGCTTTAGGGAAGGGATTTTCCCTCTCTTGGATTTGGGGAAAGGGCTTTGTGTGCTAGGTGACTTTCATGGTGCATGGTATCTAACTCAGCTTGCCTGGTTGCTCATTTATTTCTGGTGTGGTGTCGTAGGTAAGCAAAAGAGCACAAGGTCGAGAGTTCAAACACACCAGCTGCTCCTCAGAAAGCTTATACAAGGTTCCTTTAGTCAGCACTGAATTGACATCACTTAAGAACAACAGCATATCACAAAAGGTATTTACTCCCACAGAATGGGTAAATCTTTTGCAATGACATAGCAGACAAAGGACTTATTTCCAAGATATATAGGAAACTACAACACCTCTAGAAGTAAAGATAAATAGCCCAATTAAATAATGGCACTGGACATGAACAGACACTTCACCAAAGAAGATATCAGGCAGCCAACAAACATAAAGAAATGGTCACTATCATTAGCCTTTTGTTGTTGTTGTTACATGCCATCGAGTTGGTACAGACTCATAGAGACCTTATGCACAGCAGAATGAAACACTGTCTGATCCTGGGCCAAAATCACTATTGTTGCCACACTTGAGTCCATTTATGCTGCCACTTTGTCATTCCATCTCAATGGGGCCTTCCTATTTTTCACTGTCCCTCCACCCTATCAAACATGATATCCTTTTCCACTGACTGGTCCCTCCTGACAATATGTCCAAAGAATGAGAGATGAAGTTTGGCCATCCTGGCTTGAAGGCCAAGATAGCCAAACTTCATCTCTAATAATTGGGACATATTGCCAGGAGGAACCAGTCGCTAGAGAAAGATATCATGTTTGGTAAGGTGGAGGGTCAGAGAAAAAGAGGAAAACCTCCAACGATATGGATTGACAAAGTGGCAGCATTGATGAACTCAAGTGTGGCAAGAGTAGTGAGGTTGGCACACAATCGGACAGTGTTTTGGTCTGTTGTGCATAGGGTCGCTATGAGTTGGTGCCGATTCTATGGCACCTAAGAATAGCAACAAGACAGGTCTTGTGAAAGATAGGGTAAAGACTCTCATGATACCATAGTAAGTAGTTGTTATTGTGTCTAATTGCAGTTGTTGCAAGTGTAAAGGTAGAAGCTTTGTAGCAAAAAAGGATGAATTGTTGATCTTACAGTCCTGGGGACCCAGGGACCATTAAGGTTGAAGAGTGGGAGCAGAGTGTCAGACCCTACCCAGAGAAGTAGTGACGCCATAGAAGGAGGCAGAGATTCATGCAGAAACAGAGCAGCTGAGAACTTAATCTCAAGGAGGGAGAGGGGTGTCTGGCGTCAGCAGTGGGGAGAAAATTTCAGGGTGTGAACTTTGGCTGTTTGAATGATTGTATTTTACCGAGTGTCTTGGTGTGCATCACAAACAAACAAACAAACAACAACGGCAACAAAAATCGAAGGACTAGAAGCAAATACTGTAGAACAATGAAGTATGCAGGGGAGTGTAGCCATTGCAATGGAATGAATACAATAGGGTGAGTGTAAAGCTGATGTTCCCCCATATAAAATATCTTTCAATTCACAATAAAAACATAAAAAAAAAGAAAAAAGAAAAAAGATTTTGATTAAGACACACCATAGAGAATGATTTGCTTGGTCTCAGATCTCAGTACGATAGTCTTGGTAGACATCATGGTTAATTGGCATAAAATGTAGTACACAAAGACAATGTTCTACATCCTACTTTGATAAGTAGCAACTGAAGTCTTAAAAACTCATGAATGACCATGTAAGGTACAACTACTGGTTGTTGTTTTTTATGGAAGAAAGAAAAATGAAGACTCTTGAAAACCTTTAGTCCATTGGATTAATAGACTATGTGAACACATGTTTCCACACCTCAGAACAGAACTAGATGGTGCCCAACTATCACTACCAACTGTTTGGAAAGAGGTCACATTTGAAGTTCCTGTTTAGATTGGGAGGAAACTCAAACTAAATGAATAAGACCAGGCTTTCAATCACATAGAGACTATGACCATGGGTCACTTTTGGGTCTGGAATTGTACTAATACCTGTGGCTCAGTTGTCAGCCAAGTAATAGTTCTATAAGGGGGACAACAATGCTAGCGAGGTAGGCACATTAGAGAATGCTCAACCATTTGAGATCAAAAGGGCAGCATTTACTTAAGTACACAATTGAAAAAGGTGGGTAAAGAAGTAGGAATGGAAATAGGAAACCCAGAGAGGAAGAAACAAGGGATGTTACATTGCATGGGTTGCAGTGGAGATGAAACAAAATGCATGATTTACTGAATGTAAAACTGATGATATGCTCTGTAAATTTCATGCAATTCATAACAAAAATTAAAAAATAAAATAAAACAAAATCCCAACCTACACTGCTACTGTCTCCTTAACATGAATCTCTGTACAGGAACAACAGGAGCCATTCTGCTTCTGAAACATTTACTTCCTCTGGCATCATCGAGGACAGCTCTGCTCTTTCCTATAGGGTCACAATAAGTTAGAAATGACTAAAAGTCAATGGTTTATTATTTTACTTTATGGATGTATATTTGGGATTTTGACATTGTTCTGTGACTTCTTGATTTGGGTCTTAACTTTTAATTAGATTATGTGATCTAACTTAATTGAAACACTTAATGGTGAATTCTGTTACTCAATCGCAATGCCTGCTTTTCTTTTTTGTTTTGTTTTTGCAAGTGTCAAAAATTGGCTTGGCATCATATGATCACTTTGTTTTTGTTTTCAGGGGCCATCGAGTCGGAACAGACTCATAGTAACCCCATGCACAGCACAACGAAACAATGTCCGATCCTGGGCCAATCTCACTACCTCTGCCACACTTGAGTCCATCAATGATGCCACCTGTCCAATCCATCTCATTGCAGGTCTTCCTCTTTTTCTCTGACCCTCCACCTTACCCAGCATGACATCCTTCTCCAGTGACTGTTTCCTCCAGACAATATGTCCAAAGTATGAGAGATAAAGTTTAGCCATCTTGGCCTCCAAGGAACACTCTGGCTGCACCTCTTCAAAAACAGATCTATTGGTTCTTTTGGAAGTCCATGGCACTTTTAGTATTCTCCTCCAACACCACAACTCAAAGACATCAATTCTTCTACGATTTTCCTTATTCACTGTCCAGCTTTCGCATCCATATAAGGTTATTGAAAATATCATGGATTGGGTCAGGCGCACCTTAGTCCTCAAACTAACATCTCTGCTCTTCAATACTTTAAAAAGTTCCTGTGCAACATATTTGCCCAATGCAATACGTCGTTTGATCTCTTGACTGCTGCTTCCTCGAGTGTTGATAGTTGATCCAAGAAGAATGAAGTCCTTGACAACTTCAATCTTTTCTTCCTTGATAAGAATGTTGTTTATTGGTCCAGTGGTGAGGATTTTTGTTTTCTTGACATTGAGATGCAATCCATACCGAAGGCTGTGCTCTTTGATTTTCATAAGTAAATGTTTCAAGTCCTCTTCACTTTCAGCAAGCAAAGTTGTATCATCGGCATACTGCAGGTTGTTAATGAGTCTTCCTCCAATTCTGATGCCACGTTTTACTTCATAGAACCCAGCTTCTCGTATTATTTACTCAGCTGTTCCAGGAGCCGCCATCTTGGGAGAGCATATCTTGATTGTACCAGGATCGATAGGATCAGGAGAGAACATCTTGATTGTATCTTGATTATAACAGGATTGTATCAAGATTGACATTGAAATTTAAAGAGACAGTGATCACTTTAAGCAATGGCATATAACACATGTGTTGCCACATGGCTGGCAGTTGTTAATTTGCAGAGTCCTCATGGAGAGCCATCATCTGTTTCTTTGACTTGCTACAAAGGCAAAACCTTCCTTTCTCAGAGCTCGTTGCCCATTGAAAACCACATCACAGGAATTTAATTAGATAATTAAGAGTTTAAAATAATGTTGAAACAGCTTAACAGCAAAACGACAAACAGCCCAATTAAAGCAATAGACAAAGTACTTGAATAGATAGCTCACAAAAGAAGTAACACCAATGATCACTGAGCACTTATAAATATGGTTAATGTCTCCAGTAACTTGTGAAATGTACATCAAAACTGAAATTGACTAAACACATCCACTGAGATGTTTATGATTTGTAAAATAAATACATAGGGAATGCAAAGGGTATGGCTGTGGTAGGAAAGAGTTTGATGGTTTCTCAAAAACTCAATGTGGAATAACCATGTAACCCATCAATCTCACTATTATATATATAAAACCCAAAATATTGAAAACAAAAATGCAAACAGACTTGTACATGAATGGTTTCTGCAGCACTATTTACAACACCCAAATGGTTGAAACAGCCTACAAATAACCATCAACAGATGAATGAAGAAACTTATTGCAGCAGAGACATACAATGGGATATAAATCTAAATGGAAATAACATATTTTACATGCATGAACCATGAAAACATTATTCTAAATGTCAGCCCAAATTGGATAAGCATCATATGAAATATCTATGATAGACAAATGTGTAGAGACAAGTTTATCAGTGGTTACCAGAGGTGGGAGAGATAGTGAGAGGAGACTCATTGTTTAGTGAACAATGAGGTTCCACTAAGGATGATGGAAAAATTGAGAAATGGATACTCGTGGTGATTGGCCAACATTATGAGTGCGATAAATGTCAGTGAATTTTACCTGGAAAAATTGCTGGGATGGAAATTAATTTGTTACATATATAATCATATTTCTACCATTTGTTAGTCAGTTTCTCCTGTGATTACTTATGTGTTATAGCAATGTTGGAAGCTATGCCACTAGTATTTTAAATACCAGCATGGTCACCCATGGTGGACAGATTTCAGCTGAGCTTCCAGACAAAACCAGACTAGGAAGGAGACACAGACCACTTCTGAATAATTGGCCACTGAAAACCTAATGACTAGCAGCAGAGCACTGACTGACCGTGCTAGAAAAAGAGCCATCCTCTGCTTGGGAGACACTAAAAATATCATCTGCCTCCTTCAAGTAGAGTTGATTTTTATGGCATGGATGGAACAAACATTTGGGAACTTCGTCTGTTGATGGGACATGAAAAAAAAAAAAAAAAAAGAAGAAGAAGAAGAAGAACACCTACTGACATCTATTAATAATCATAACATGGAACGTAAAAAATATGAATCTAGGAAAATTGGTATTGGCTATTTTGGATCTGACAATCATGTGACTTATTATGCTGAGGAAAATAAATTAAAGAGGAGTGGCATTATATTAATTTTCAAAAAGAACATCTTAAGATCGATCTTGAAGGACAATAGTGTCTATGATAAGGTAATATCCATAACCCTATAAAAGTCCTGTTATGGTGTTGTAGGATAAGCACTGGGTCTCAATTTCGGAGGTTCAAACTCATTAGATGCTACTAGGAAACCCTAAACAGGATTGTTATATGTTGAAACTGGCTCAAAAGCACTTAACAACAACCATAATTAGGAAGATTAGTTAATACCACTATTATTCCATTTATGCACCAACCACTAAAACCAGTGATGATGAAATTGAAAAATTCTGCAATCTTCTTTATTCTGAAATTGACCAATTATGCTTACAAGATATGTTGATAATTACTGGTAATTAAAATGTGAATGTTAGACGCAAAGAGGAAGGGTCCGTAATTGATACTTGGTGATACAAATGTGCTTGAGCTCATGTGACAGAATTTTGTAAGACCAACGACCTATTCCCTGTAAATACCTTACTTGCAACAACATAAATGGCAACTATATACATGGACCTCATCAGATGGAAGAACTAGGAATCAAATTGACTAACTATGTCTGTGGGAAGAGATGATGAAGAAGGTCTATATCATCAACCAAAACAAGGCCAGGAGCAGACTAAGGAGAAGACCAAGTACACATCTGCAAGATGAGGCTAAAGCTGAATAAAATGAATATTCCCACCTGAATTTAGAGATCATCTCAAGAACAGATTTAATGTGTTACACACTAATGACCCAAGTCCAGAAGAGTTGTTAGATGAAATGTAGAACATCATACACAAAGAAAGGAAAGTACATTAAAAAGTCAGGAAAGAAAGAAAAAACAAAAACTGATGTCATAAGAGACTGTCTTCCTGTACTGGCCTTTGAAAATGTGTTTGGCTCTTTCACTCCATCATTTCTTCCAGTTATTTTAGCTTCCCTATGTTGAAGAGCACATTTCAAAGACAAGTATTAGAGTAAAATGTACAAAAACCAGGAAAACTTGTAGAGAAGAACACACTTAGCAGTTCTTAAGCTGAAAGACCTGAAGGAAAAATCCAGGTCTTGGAATTAGGGATTCTATGGGCAAAATATTGAATGATTAAGGAAGCATCAAAAGAAGATGGAAGGAGAAAAAAACAAGATGGTGGATCGGATAGAAGTGCAGTGACGAGCTCTACCAGGAACAACACAGAATAAAGGACCAAGAAGGCTCAGGGGATGGTCCCAGAACTCTGATCCATATATAAAGGAATATTTAGAAGGTTGGAAGAGTTACAGCTGGGGAGTTTGTGGCAGAAGCAAGAAATCCATTGCTTCCTGGTTCAGGACACTCAGCTGCTCCAGAAACTGCCATTTTTTTGTGGGGCCAAGCAGGGAAAGGATCAGAGCAGCCACAGAGACGTGACAGAGCCACAGAGATAGAGGTGTAGACAGTCTTTTTTTTTGTTTTGTTATTTTTTTCATTGGTCCCTTTTTGTCTGCATACCTCCATTGTGGTAACTATAGGGGTGCCTGAGCTAGTGGACACCCCAGCCCCACCCTCGGAGGGTTCTACTATGCATGTGCATAGATCTCCTCGAAATTTAAAGAGGCAGTTCCCACTTAAAACCAAAGGGCCGACAGATACTCAGCCCAAGAGCAGACTTTTTCTTGTTTGTTTTTGTTCTTTTTTTTTTTTTTTTTTTTTTTTAACATGGGAAAGAGAAGGACAGGGCTTTTGGGAGGGAAAGAGAGCTTATATTAGGCTACAGAATTTTTTTTTTTCATTAATTTTTTTTTCCTTTTTCTTTTCTTTTTTTTCTGTCTTCCTTCTTTTTCTTCTCTTTCTCCTCTCTCATTTCTGTGAATAAAGACTGCAGAATCAGTCTTGTTTTTGTTGTTGCTGTTTTTTAGCCTTTTTTTTCTCTCATATTTTTTACTGTTATATGCTCCCCTCTCTGCCTGTGGAGGACTCTTTGTATCCCTATATTGAAAAAGAGTCAGTGACTGCTACCATACAGCTAACCTACAATCACACCCTATAAAACACCAAAAGCCAGGCAAGAACCAATACCAACTGCCATATAGCAGGGAAACAGACAACGACTGTGAAAGTTACTCTGAGTTAAACTATAAGAAGAGTAAAAAGGGAAGCGCACATCCTGATCACATCTTACTGGAAGCAATCAAAAAGCATACAAAGCAATCAAAAAGCATACTCAATTAAGTATTAAGGCCACAGATAAACACTAAACATGTCCAAGAAGCAAAAGCAGATTACCATATCAGCACATGTCCAGAAATAAGATAAAGTGTCTGAGACAAATGACCTAGAAGTAGACCTGGACTCCATTCTGGAAGGAGGGCAGGCCTTGGAAATGCCTGAGATGGAATTCAGAAAAATGATCATATAATGTTTCAAAACACTTTACAATGGAGTTGAGAAATATAAGGAAGAAGCCAGGAAAGTGCAACAGAAACAATCAAATAAGATAGATACAGCATTGGAAACAATTCAAAACCTACAGAAAGAGGTCCAAATGATCAATAACAAAATATAAGAAATAGAGAACACTCTGAAAGGGCAGAGGAGTAAAATAGATGAGATGGAAGGCAGAACCAGTGAGCTGAAAGACAAATCTCTCAATATCGATAAGATAGAAGAACAAACACAAAAAAGGATAAAAAATTCTGAAGATGGCCTAAGATTCATGTTGGACAACATGAGGACCAACTTAAGGATTATTGGCATTCCTGAACAAGAAGAATCCCACAAGTCAACAGAGGAAATAGTTGAAGAACTGCTGGAAGAAACTTTCTCTAACATCCTGAAAAGTGAAAAGATAAACATTCAAGAAGTTCAATGAACCCCAGGAAGGATAGATCCCAAAAGAAAATCACCAAGACATATCATAGTCAAACTCTCCAAAATAAAAGATAAGGAGACACTTCTGAAAGCAGCCAGGGAAAAAAGAAGTGTCACATGAAAGGCAAGCAAGTCAGTTTAAGCTCAGATCTCTTAGCAGAAACCATGCAAGCAAGAAGGCAATGGGGAGATATTTATAAAACCCTGAAAGACAAAAATTGCCAACCAAGAATCCTTTATCCAGCAAAACTATCAATCAAATATGACAGTGTAATCAAACATTTCAAGATAAACAGAAGCTAAGGGATTTTTCCAAAGCCAACCCTATGCTACAAAACATCCTAAAGGGTGTTCTGTGGACTGAGAAACAACAAGAACAGACAACAGAGATTAACATATGTGGCAGTATCTTCCTGAATTAAGTCAACAGAAGCAAGAGCTGAGAACACAACAAAATTATAAGAACAAACTCAGAGAATCTGGGAGTTCAGTCTATGATCAAAACAAGTACAATGTAAAAGAAAGTAAACATGTATGAACAGAGATCCAGATAGCGAGAAGGTCAGGTTGATTACAGGATAAAATAAACTGAGTAAATGCCGGCAAAAGTTAATGGCCTATAATGAAACCTCAAAGAAACTTAACACGTCACAACATACAAAGAGAATGAAAATCGAAGAACATGGAAACATTAAAACTATGAGGAAACTCAAAAGAAAGAACACAAAAATAATTTACTCACCAAGGAAGACACACAGAACAAAGAAGCAGCAAAACCACACACACACAAAAATCATAATGGCAGCAATTAATCAATACCTATCAATAATTACACTGAATGTAAATGGATTAAATGCACCTGTTAAGAGACAGAGGGTGGCAGAATGGATAAGAAAACATCATCCTTCAATATGCTGCCTGCAAGACACACATCTCACACACAGACAAAAGCAGATTAAAAGTCAAAGGATGGGAAAAAAATATACCAATCCAATTGCAATAAAAAGCGAACAGGAGCGGCAGTACTAATCTCTGATAAAATAAACTTTGAGCAAAAAACAGTATAACAGGTAAAGATGAACATTATCTCACAATTAAAGGGATAATTGAACAA
>NW_006408928.1:906827-908255 GCF_000296735.1 Chrysochloris asiatica | reverse complement strand
AAAAAAAAAAAAAAAAGATGTAAGGAATACACAGGGCGACTGAACAAAAAAGAACTGGCCAATGCCCAATCATATCAATCGGTGGCATATTATCAAAAGCAAATGGTATTGAAGGGAGAAGTCCAAGCTGCACTGAAGTTTCCAGAAATTAACAGTGTGCGTATTGATATTTGTCAGCAGACTGATACAGTGCTACAGATGTTCACTCATGTATGCAAAGGGATTTTGAAGTCATGGTTCTGTGTTCATTCTAAAACAGGTTGCCCAAAGAAATGCGGAAATCATTGAATAGTAACAATAGTATCGCATTATATTGACGATAATGCAAATAGAGTTGTAGCAGCACATCAAAAGGGAGTTGCCAGAAATTCAAAAGAGGAGTGGAACTAGGGACATCATTGCTGACGTCAGATGGCTCTTGATTCAAAACAGAGTATTAGGAAGACGTTTACTGGTACTTCATTAATGATGGAAAGACTTTTGACAGCATGGATAATGACAAGCTACGGACAGCTTTACAGTGAAGGAATATTCAAGTACACTTGATAGTGCTCATAAGGAACCTGTACATACACCCAGAGGCAATTGCTGGAACAGAAAAAGGGGACACTGAATAGTTTAAACTCAGAAAGGGTGTGTGTCCATTCACCATACTTATTCAATCTCATCAAAGACTTCATTTTACTTTACTTCACAATCAATACTTACGGAAGTAGCAGTCAAGAAATTAAATGAGTACTGCAGTAGGCAAATCTGACCTCTATTAAGTGTTGAAGAGCAAAGATGTCACTTTGAGGACTAAAGTGCACCTGACTCAAGCAATGGAATATTCTATAGCCTCATATGCTTGTGAAGAATGGAAGATTGTTGAAGAATTGATTCATATGAGTGATGGTGTTGTAGAAGAATATTAGAAGTACCATCAATTGCCAGAAGAATAAGCAAATCTGTGTAGGAAGTACAACCAGAATGCTCCTTAGAAGCCAAGATGACCAGACTTGGTCTCTCATACTTTGTACATATTATCAGGAGGGAACTGTACCTGGAGAGGGACATCATGCTAGATAAAGTGGAGGGTCAGGTCAAAAGAGGGAAACACCAGAGAGGGACTGGTACAATGACAATGGGTTCATCATAGCAGAAACTGTGAGTATAACACAGAATCAAGTGGGGTTTCATTCATTTGTATAGCATTGCTATGGGTCGGGCACAACTTGTTTGTATCTAAGAATAACAACAACATAATTCAGAATGGATATTGAATCAAAAAAATGGAAGTGATACTGCCAAGATTGCTCACCAGCCCTGTTTTGGGTTGTTCTCCATAATGTTTCTGCCGGGGTCTGACCCCGACATAGTTGTCACGAGTTTTTGGTTCACGAGGAGGGGAGATCCAGCGGCGATAGGGATAGCGAAAGAATACACAGA
>NW_006408928.1:830404-902702 GCF_000296735.1 Chrysochloris asiatica | reverse complement strand
ATGAAAGCAATTTTCCATTAACTGCCAGTGGCCTCATTTGTTACACTCAGCCCTAGAGGGCCTCGAACCTCTGACTAGTCTTACACGGTCTGCAACATGTTTCCACCCCTCCTTGAAGATTTTCCAACTCTGTTTGTGCATTTGACTTCACATGTGACCACTTACAGAATTTATAGGTATTATGTTCCATATGAGGAGTCATGATGGCACAGTGGCTAAGCACTCAACTGTTAATCAAAACATGTTGTTGTTGTTGTAATGTGCCGTGGAGTCAGTTCCGGCTCATAGCGACCCTGTACAGGGTTTCCGAGGCTGTAAATCTTTATGGGAGCAGAAAGCATCATCTTTCTCTGCAGAACAGCTGGTAGTTTCGAACTGCTGACCCTGAGGTTCACAGCCTGATTCATAACCACTATGCTACAAGAGATCAAAACATAGATGGTTAAAATCCCCAGTCACTCCATCGGGAAGAGATTGTAGCAGTGAGCTTCCATAATATTGACAGTTTTTATAACCCAATGTGGCAGGTCTCCCATGTCCTACAGGGTTGCTGTGATGCAAGATTGTCTCAATGGTAGTAGGTTTGGTTGGATTTTATCTTATATACGAAGAAGCCCTTGTGGTACAATGGTCAAGTTCTTGGCTGTTATTCAGAGGTTAGCAATTTGAACCTACTAAGGATTCTGCAACAGAAAGACCTATAATCTTCTGTACAGATTACAGCCTGAAGTCCCATAGTGCATATGTGATTTTATTTGAATAGTAGAACAGTGAGTTGGAATCCCGTCAACAACAACCAGTAAGAACATCTGACACACACCTGAAGAAGTCTGTGGCATAGATCCTAGAACAATCTCCATAGTGCTGGTGAGGATCTGAGAATTTTAAATACTTATCCAGGGTCACATTGTGGTTAAGAGGAAAGAACTAGGTTTGACCCCAGTTCTGTCTGCTTAAAGCTGGGGACCTGGCCTTCCCTGGGTTCTGTGGAAAGAACAGGGGTCTTGGTGTTACTGTGAACAGTTATGGAGATGGCATGGGAGAGGTGGGCATTCAGCAGCCTTGAGGAGCCTTAGTAAGCTCTTTTCTAAAGTAAGAGGACATTAGGTAAGGGCTCAGGTAAAAGGACCCAGAATGTGACCTCACTTCCTTGGCAATGGAATCCAACAGAACTTGGATTCCTGGTAACCGGTCTCCAACTGCTCACCACTCAGCTCACTTGGGTAGAGACAGTTGGAGAATCACCATGTTTTCTTGTTGTGTCAAGAAACCCAAATGTTTGAACTTTTCAGAGAGGTTCAGAAGATGGTTCAGCTCTCACTCACAAAGCCAATGGATTCAATTTGCAAAAAACAAACAAACAAACATAAGGTAACAATGGGTGTCACTGGCCAGGCTGAGCCATGTCAGACTACTACTGTAATCCCACCTGAACAGCCCCACAACACTTTCCAGACCATACCCATCCCCAGACCATGTCAGCCCTTGTCCCCATTGGAAGCCACACAGGAGGCAGGGAGGAGAAGTGGACAGATTTATTGATGCTGAAGTTGTCTGGATGACACCTGGTTTTTTGGGATGAGAAGTATGTGGAATCAAAGAAGGAGGGTTCATGTGATCTAGAAAGACTTGGTAAGGTGGTGATGATGACGACGATGGTGCTGTTGCCTCACAACTAGTGCTTTTTGAGGACTCGCCCAGCGCCATCGTTTCAACAAGAGTCACACATGCATCTGGGGAACAGCTGGGGGGATTCTTGTTCCGAGTCTAGATAAAATCATGTGATATTGGTATTCTGTGGGCCCCTAGATGTCAGACTGCACCACAGAATTGTCCTATTTTGGCCAACCCCCACCTCTGGTGACAAATCGATCTCAGAGCCCCTTTGATGCCCAGTTGGGACCTGGGCCTACAAGACACCAAGGGGGTAGTCAGCTCAGAGATCCCTTGGAGCTTCCTAGGTGCAATGCTGGGTAATAACTCTGCAGGGATCCCCTCAAGAGATGGACATGAATCAGGGAGATGGCATCAGATCCTCATCCTCCCTTGACAAAGGTGCCAGGAAGAGCCAGCACAGACTTGGGGTGAGTGCAGATGGGGTGGGGTGTCCACACCCAGGATGCCAATGGGCCAAGGGGGTGGGTTCTGGGGCAAAAGTACCTTTCTGGAGATGCCCAAAGCTCTCTCCCTTGGCTCCCCCCCATGAGGACTACCTTCTATCCCAAAGAAAACCAGTAGACATCTCCCTTCCCATCCTACTCACCCCATGTCCCAACCCAGACTTAGCCCAGCAGCATCCTTCTTCTCCTGTGCATAGAAACATCAGAATTAAACCTTTCTCTTCTTGTTAAAGGAGCTCTGGTAGGGTAGTGGTTACAAATTGGGCTGTGAAACTTAAGGTCAACAGTTGGAAACTACCAGCTGTTCCGCGGGAGGAAGACAAAGTATTCTGCTCCTGAATAGATTTACAGCCTCAAGCCTGTACAGGGTCGCTATGAATCAGAACCTACTCCATGCACATTACCAAACAACCAACTTCCTGTTAGGCCTTGACTGTGCTGCCATTTGCTACCACTGTTTCTAGTGTCTAAGCTCCCATCACAGGGGGCCCATTTGGGAATGAAATTGACTGTCCTTCCACACCTTCTTCCAACCTATCATGTCCTCACATGTTGTAGGTCATTTTCAGGATGTGATCAACTTTGTTCTGTAACTTACAATCTCATGAAACTTGGCCCTGCACATTAGGAGTCAACTGCTAACTAGGCTGCAGAATATTCTAGAAGGCAGACCTGGTGAAATATGGCATAAAAATTTTACAGAAAATCATCTTAGTGTCTCCTTCCTCAGATAACATCACCTAGTGTGGTTCCCACCACCACACCTGCATATTAACACGACTGAGTCAGTTTCTTTTCCAAATATCTGTGTCAGTCACATGGGCACCAGTTGTCTAGGATGGTGACTGTGTCCTTGCATCACACCCACCCATGGTGCTACTTGTCTCTGTATGTGTTGCTAGGCTGGTATCAAGGTGTTCAATGGTCTCACAGTGATGCTTTGATTCCAATGCCCTCTAAGAAGCTAAGTCACCTTTCAGGTGCTGAGCAACCATTTTAATTTCTTCTCCCCATGTCATCTGGCAGATCCTGATCACTCTGCAGTGTTTTTCTCCCATTCAGGATTTCCAGTAACTCAATTTTTGCTCCATCTGGTACACCACTACTCCAGAATCTCACAATTGTCTTAAATACAAAGAAACAAAATGCATGTCTGCCTCCTCACTGGGGATGGAATGAGCTCCCTACCTGCCTGGGGTTTCATAGTGCTGCATTGGACTATATATCCCTCCTCTGTTCCACCTCCAGAGTGACCCAGGACCTCCCATGGCCCTGGAGGAGAACTGCCCAATCCACACCATCAAGGCAGTCCAGAAGAGGGTGGAACACCTGGTGCCTGCCTTTCTGAGAGGGGATATCTCTTATATCTGGACCTTCTTGAGAAGGTACAAAGAGTTCTCCACCACCCAGCTTGTCCTGTACCTTCTTTTCTGAAGGTGAGAGCCCAGCACTTCATGTCCAACGACAACGTTACCACCTACTAGCTGTGCATCTAGAGAATATGTATTCTCCTTTATGAACTCTGTTTGCTCCTCAAAAGTGGGTGATAATTGTATTGCCTCCTAGAGTATTGTGAGGAATTCCTGGGAATCAGCCACAGAAAATGCTCACCCAGAGCCTGGCTCAGGAGAAGAGGCTGCTGAAGGGACTGTGGTGTTCAAAAGGATCCAGACCTCTCCCCAGAGCTCTCTGCCTCATTACTCAGTGATCCCGTGACTCTGAACACAGTAATTTCCCCCTTTTGTAAAATGGGTGTGAGATTCCATATTGTAGGTTCGTATTCTTAGTGCAGCCAGAGGAAGGACCTTCTGACACCATGCCCCATCAGTTATCAGGAAAGGTAGTGCTTAGGTCATTCATTCAACAAATATTCAAGAAGGGGCTCTTCTAGGTGTCGAGTATCCCACAATCAGCACAACAGACACCATCCACACCCTACAGGTTCCTAGTCTAGTTGGTTAGGCAGACAGGAACCATGGTCATCATCAACTGGGGGTGTCCACAGTGCATCATAGGTGATGTCCTTCCCTCCTTCTCTAGATATGTTTGTGTCCTCCACTATTCCGACTGGGACGGTGGATCCAAGAAAGAACTCAAAGAATGAGTAGACTCTGGGTTAAGAAAGAAAGGCTCCTGTGTGCACAGAAGGTAGGGAGTCATGGGAAGGGGAACTGTGCAGAAAGCTGGGTTCCCACACTTAGATTCGCTTAGAGGAAGGTGTTGCTCCATAGGATAAGCACTCAACCTCAAGGCTGGTTTACATCACAAATTTGGTAGTTCAAACTCACCAGTCACTCATCAGAAAAACTATGCAGTGTTTCCATGATTCTAAACCCACTCAAAAGCATTTAACAATAACAAAGAGAGGATTGAATTCAACCTGCAGGAGGAAGCTGTCACAGAGAGTTGGAATTGAAGACACCAATGTAATAGGGAACAGAGAGGGAAATAGAGGCTCAGAACCAGCCCTGAGACACTCCATCCCCACCACTGTCCCTTCCACCATCCAGGATCCATAACAGAATGTCTGGGGAGAGTCCTGCTCCTAACTTTCCTGAACCCCAGTCTTAAATGCATGTGGGACTCAAAGGCTGGGGCCCTTTCCTTTGTGAGAACATTTTCAACAGGAAGAAAACATCCTCCCATGTACACATAGAACACAACATCCACAGCAAGGACTGGGTTGGTAGGGAGAAGTTGACCTCAAGAAGGTCAGAGCAGGCACAGGGGTCCAGCCCCTGCAGGGGACTGTGGGAGGTCTGTGTGGAAGTAAGGCCAGGCCCTTGACCCAGCTGTAATCCCACTCACCTCAGGGCCATGGCCTTCATTCTAGGCACATGGCTAGGAAATATTTGGAAGATTTCTATCCACCTCAGGACCTGCTTCCCCTAAAGTTGGTGAAGGCCTATTCTCAGCTAAACATGCCAGGCTCAGATCTGGAGCGCAGAGCCTACCTGCTCCTTGTTCAGCTGCAGTCCGCAGAACCCATGGAGACAGAGCCCCAGGGTAAGTAAGAAGTTGTGGGTATATGGGCTTTCATGTGCAGGATTATGGGACTGGACCACACAGGAGGAATGTCGAGAGGCAGGTGGTGAGCAGAGCTCCTGGGAACTTGACCCCAACCTCTGGGGGCTTCTGGATAGGGGAGTTGTGCTTTAGGAAGGTGTTTGTCTTCACACAAGGAAAGTTAGGGGTGTTGGGTATCTTCTCTCTTCTTCTAGCTTCAGCACCAGATACTGCATGTGCTCTCCAACCAGCTCAAGGTCCAGCCCCACTTCCAGAACCATCTTTATGACTATATTCTGAGGGAGAGCCTGGTCTCACCCCAACATCTCCATCAGCACTCCAAGAAACTAAGGGAGCAACTTCTTCTGTTCCACCTAGAGATCTACCTGGAGCATCCCCTCCAGAACATGCTCTAAAGGCAGAACTGGCCTCAGCACCTTCTCCTGCATCAGACTAGGCTGTGGTCAGATCCACCCTGACCCATCATGTAATTCCCGGAGAGTGCACCTACCTCAGTGATCACATTCAACTATTGTCTTATATATTGGTTTATACTGTAGTCTAATTATAATTTCAGATTTAATTTAATATTCAATAAAGTTTTTCATACTAATAATTTGAAAGTTCATAACTCACAGTGATTTTCAGCATCACAGTGACTGGTTTCAGAGCATGTTCACCTCCCACATGAAACTGCATAAGCCTGCAGCTCCTTAGGCCCATGCTCTGATCTCCCCTCCCTGTACCCTGTGAATCATGACTTGATTTCCTGTGTCTATGGATTTACCTACTCTGTAGAGTTCACCTACATGGAATCATTCATCTGCTACAGTCCACATAGCTCAATGTTTTGGCTACCCATCCATGCTCTGCCTTGAGTCAGTATGAAATTCCTTTATTTGTATGGCTGGTTATTATCTATTAAGGACTGTATTGTGTGTCAACATTCATATGCTGATGAACATTTGGTTTGCTTCAAGTTTGACTAATGTGGAAGTGGGAGTGTTCTGATGAGAGTTCATGTCCCGGTAGTTTCTGGAGGGCCTGTCTTCATGAGAAATGCCTGGGTGTGGACACAGCTGGAAAGCAGGGTGAGGAGACAGACCATGTATGGGGCATCATTGTTAGGAATGATGCAGAGAAAGACAAGTGATGGAAAGAGAGGATTTGGAGAGGCCCGGAGACATCCCAGGTGTGTGTCACTTGGAGTCACTGTGGGTGGGGGGCAGCACAGTCATGGCGGTGGACGGTGAGTAGGAGAAGATCAGATCATTCTTAATGAGCATGGAGGCTGGATTTACTGTGTTGTAGGCTGGGGACTAAGCTTTTTTTTTTTTTTTTTTTTTTTCTTTTAAGTTTTAATAGAGAATTGAGTGATAGTTTACAAAGGAGAACATCCACTTTACATCCATCCCATCATATTTCGTTACATTGCCATGATTGCAATCCCCTCTATGCATCATAATTCAATAGCATTTGTTTCAATTCCTTCTATTTTGGGGGGCGATTTTTTGGATGTATACCGAAGCTCTCAAGGAAATATAATCATTCAAACAACTAAAGGGCATAATCTGCAAGCCTGCTCCCTGGACTTCAGCACACAGCCCCACTCTTTCCTTGAGTCTAGAGTGCCCAGGTGCTCCATCTCTCAACTTCATCATCTCTGCCTCTATCCATGGCATCACTGCTTCTTTGGATAGGGCCCCATACTCTGCCTTTCTCAAATAAATACCTGAGATATGCAGATGATACAACCTTGCTTGCTAAAAGTGAAGAGGACTTAAAATGTTTGCTGATGAAGATCAAAGAGTACAGCCTTCGGTATGGATTATATCTCAATGTAAAGAAAACAAAACCCCTCACCTCTGGACCAATAAAAAACATTCATATCATCGGAGACTAGACTGAAGTTGTCAAGAACTTTATTCTTCTTGGATCAACTATCAACTCTCAACAGAGGCAGCAGTCAATAAATAAAATGACATATTACATTAGGCAAATGTGCTGCACAACACCTTTTTAAAGAGTTGAAGAGCAAAGGTGTCAGCTTGAGGATTTAGGTTCACCTGACCTAAGACATGATATTTTCAATAACCTAATAAGCATGCAAAAACTGGACAGTGACTAAGGAAGACCATAGAAGAATTGATGCATTTGAGTTATGGTGTTGGAGGAGAATATTGAAAATGCCATGAGGTTCCATACAATCCAATAAATGCATTTTGGAAGAAGTGCAGCCAGAGTGTTCCTTGGTGGCCAAGATGGCCAAAATTCTTCTCTCATATTTTGGACATATTATCAAGAGGGATTAGTCTCTGGAGAATGATATCATGTTTAGAAAGGTGGAAGGTCAGAGAAAATAAGGAACATCCCCAATGAGATGGATTGGTGAAGTGGCAGTATCGATGGACTAAAGCATGGCAACAGTAGTGAGCTTGGTCCAGGATCGGGTAGTGATTCCTTCTGCTGTGCATAAGTTTGTTATGAGGTGGTATCGACTTGGTGGCACCTAAAAACAACAACAACAAAGAGCTGGTCTTCAGTCATAACTAAAGTCTATATATGAAGTCCTCTCTAAACTGCAATCACAGTTGTTATGTTCTGACTCTTCATAAAAGAGATTAACAGATGGTAGAGTGCCCCCAATTCTTTGGAGATTCAGCTGAGTTTCCTTTCTTCCAAAAACCTTGTACATGTTCCAGTTAAACTCCCACGTGTGCTAGATGCTGCCAGAAGAGATGCCCACCATATATGCACATGATGATGGTGAAGGTTATTATTCTTGTAGACTCTGTGTTCATCTCAGGATGTGAATTAAAATGGAAACTGATACTTTGATCTAATACTTCTTGGAATGTTACTAATGGCTGTCTCCTGACTCATAATAAATCACCCAGCACACCACCAAAGCCTTGTGAATGGACAGCATGTTAGTTTGGCAGTTTTGTTGGACTCTAAGGGAATGGAGTTTGAACGTATGTAGCATGTTGAACCAACTGTAACCTTCAAATTGCATCTTTTATCCAGGCCGCCCTCAGGTGACAAACATCGATTTATGGACTTCCTGTTGCAAACCGACCCTAGTGAAGCCTGAGACATTAGAAATATTGGGTACATAAAGTAGTTTGTAATACAACATGCATCCAAGTATTACCACTATTGTTATTGTTATGATTAAGATTTGAATTTTAGTGTATCTGGAAGCCCTTCTTCAATAGTTTTATGCAATGGAAGATACACTATATAATACACATGAAGAAAATAATTTGATTAACTGACATTAGGTAAGAGACCTGTACCTAACAGTTCTAAATCATGTTCAAACTGACTTTCAGGCAGATAAAGGTAGGGAACTCATTTGTAATATGGGAACTGCCTATATATAGAAATTTAATGCAGAGTAGCAGTCATGGTATGGTGCTGTAGGATAAGCACAAGAATGCACGGTGGATTGGAACCACAAGATCAGCTGTGCAAACTCTCCAGTCGCTCCTCGGAAACTATACTGCATCACTATGAATCCAGTCCAACTTGATGGCACTTAAAAACAACAACGAGTATATAAAAAGCACTTTATTAAAATGTTTTAAAATAATTCTACAATTCAATGTTTTGTTTTTTAATAAATGTTTTATTGTGAATTATGTGATCGTTTACATGGGAGAACATTAGTTTTACATTAATTCTATCATGTATCATTTCATTGCCTTAGTTACAATCCCGTCCATGCATCATCAAGCAACCAAAGGGTATATATACCCTGCAAGCCTACCCCCTTGTCCCCACACTTTGTCAGCATCCAGCCACTTTCCCTCTCTGGATCTCAAATCCTCAACCACTCCATCTCTCCACGACATTGTCTATGCCTCCATCTCAGGCATCACTGCTTCTCTGGGTAGGGTCCTGCTCTCTGCTCTTCTCCATTGATTTTCCCAGTGCCCTCTGCTCCTAGACTGAAAAGTTAACCACTCCCTTCCTTGCTATAATATGTCCACCTTTACATTTCCAACCCTCACAGTCAGTCCTGATAAAAATATTCCCTATTGCACCACAAGAGAACCATCTGCATTTCATTTCATCAGCCCTTCCTAGACAAGTTGGATACTACTCACTGGAGACTCTACCTTCCTCCACGCCCTCTGAATCTAGGTGCCCTCTTGAAAGCTTGTAAGCCAGTCACTTCTTGCCTTTGTAGCCCCCTCCCCCCCTATTTTGCATAGCCAATATCCAAGTTGCCCATCCCTGTCTACTCTTTGTGTGCAGGGGTTCAGAATGATTCTTTCTGTGAGAATTTGTTTTTTCTTTTGAGTTACTGTATCCATAGGTATATGTCAAGTTCATCAAACTGTATCAGATGATCCTTTTATCCTCTTCTTTCTTCTTCGGGTTGAGCTCTGATCATCCAGTAATTGAAGCCAAGTCAAGTGGGTATTATCTACAACTGTGTGTGTTCTTGCATCTACCCACTCTCTTCTTATCAGCTGGATGTTTCACTCTCCACTCTAGTCCTCTGTGGCTGTATCACTGACTCTGGCCTATGAGTCCCCAGGTCTTGCGACACTGCTGGCCGACCAGGTCTCCACCCTGGTTCACAGGAGTCTATGGAACGTTGTAGGGCTTAGCTGGCAACTTCATTGCTGTTTTTTCCTAACTTCTCCTTATGGGTGATGTGCGTGGTCACCAATCAAAGCGTGTATTCCCATTGAGTCTGAGTCTTGGAAGAGGATTTGCACTGGGGGGACCCGACTGCTTGCCTTGATGTCTCCTAGGCAAGCAACTTACTTCTACTTGTACTAAGAGTCGGACCGCATTTATTGTTTTGTATTTTTCCTGTCGGTATTTCTATCAAGAAGTATCCTCTATTTTTCTAGCTGCTCCAGGCTGGTCTGCCCATCCTTTCAGTGGAAATTTCCTATATCTGAAGATCTGGATGTGGTTCAGGGTTCGACCTATAGTATTATGAAAGGCAGAAGCTCCTCAGGAAACCTCCTTCACTGGGCATGCTGTAGCCCCACTTTAGGTTTTCCAACCAGTTATAGGCAGAAGACAGACTTACAAGCTTTTTATGGTGATATTTGTGACTATTCCTTTCTCTCCCCTTCCAATATCTATTTTATAATATAATCCAAGGAAAACCAAGATTCAAATGGCAGACAAGGGCAGGGCTTGATGGCAGCTAGGGTGGAGGTGCAGTGAAATTCACCGTCAGCAATAGCACAGAACACCAGGCAAAACAGAGCCAGGGTAGAGCTCCAAAACTCAGAATCACAGAGATAGGAATATTTCAAAGCTTTGAAGGTTTATAGCTTGTGGAGTTTGCAGCTGAATTAAAAAATCACGTACTTTTGAATCTGCCGGGCCTGGCTCAGAGGCCAGAACTGACATCCTGAGCGAGGACAGGTGGCAGGATGAAATAGAGGCCACAGAGACACCATGGAAAAACGCCACTGGCACCTTGGCACAAAGGTAGACAATATAGTTTGTCAGTTTTCCTTTGTTCTGATTTTCTTTTTTTTTCCCTTTGGTATCTGGTAATTAGTGCTACAGGTACAATCAAATAAGATAGATACAGCATTGGAAACAACTCAAAACCTACAGAAAGAGGTCCAAACGATCAATAACAAAACAAAAGTAATGGAGAGCACTCTGAAAGGGCAGAGGAGTAGACTAGATGAGATGGAAGGCAGAATCAGTGAGCTGGAAGATAAATCTCTCAATACCACTAACATAGAAGAACAAACACTAAAAAGGAAAAAAGAATTCTGAGGAAAGTCTAAGATTCATGTTGGACAACATTAAGAGGAATAAATTAAGAATTATCAACATCCCAGAACAAGAAGAATCACACAAATCCACAGAGGAAATAGTCGAAGAACTGCTGGAAGAAAATTTCTCCAACATCCTGAAAAGCGAAAAGGTAAACATTTAAGAAGCTCAACAAACTCCAGGAAGGGTAGAACCCAAAAGAAAATCACCAAGACACATCATAGTCGAGCTTTCCAAACTCAAACATACAGAGAAACTTCTGAAAGCAGCCATAGAAAACAGAAGCGTCACATACAAAGGTTCTCTCAGCAAGAACCATGCAAGCAAGAAGGCTATTGGGAGACATATATAAAACCACGAAAGAAAAAAAAAAAAATGCCAACCAAGAATCCTTTACCCAGCAAAGTTATAAATCAAATATGATGGTGTAATAAAAACATTCCAGGATAAACAGAAGATAAGGGATTTTACCAAAGACAACCCTGCACTGCAAAACATCTTAAAGGGAGTTCTGTGGACTGAGAACCAACAAGAACAGACAGCAACCAGAGATTGGCATACATGGCAGCACCTCCCTGAATTAAGTCTACAGAAAGAAGAGTTGTTAACAAAACAAAACTATAAGAACAAACCCACAGAATCTGGGAGGTCAGTCTATGATCAAAACAAGTACAATATAAAAGAAGGTAAACACGTAGAAACAGAGATCCAGATAGGGAGAAGGTCAGGTCGAATACAGGATAAAATAGACTGCACTAAATGGACAGAAAAGTTAATGGACTATGAGGCAACATCAAAGAAAATTAACACTTCACAACATATCAAGAGAATGAAAATCCAAGAAGAATATGAAAACATTAAAACTATGAGAAAACTCACAAGAAAGAACACAAAAATCATGAACTCAACAAAGGAAGACAAACAGAACAAAGAAGCAGCAACACCATGAAAAAACAAATACAATGGCAGCAATTAATCAATACAATAATTACACTGAATGTAAGTGGATTAAATGCACCTGTTAAGAGATAGAGGGTGGCAGAATGGATAAGAAAACAAGATTCTTCAATATGCTGCCTGCAAGAGACACATCTCACACAAAGAGACAAAAACAGATTAAAAGTCAAAGGACGGAAGAAAATATACCAATCCAATTGCAATAAAAAGCGAACAGGAGTGGCAGTACTAATCTCTGATAAAATAATCTTTAAAGCAAAAAACAGCACAATAGATAAAGATGGACATTATCTCATGATTAAAGGGACAATTGAACAAGATGAAATAATCATAATAAATATCTATGCTTCCAGTGATACAGCTCCAAAATATATAAAACACTCTAATAGATTTGAAGAAAGAAATAGATGAATCTAAAAAATAGTGGGTGATTTTAATACACCACTTTCAAAAATGGATAGAACAACTAGAAAGAAACTTGACAAAGACACAGAAAAACTAAACAACACAATCAGCCAACTGTACCTCATAGATGTATATAGAGCATTCAACCCAACAACTGCACAATACACATTTATTTTCCAGTGCACATGGAACATTCTGCAGAATAGACCATGTTTTAGGCCACAAAACAAATCTCCATAAATTTACAAATATCAAAATACTACAAAGCATCTTCTCAGACCACAATGCTATCAAATTAGAAATCAACAATAGGAAGACCAAGGTAATCAAGTCAAATACATGGAAACTGAATAACACCCTGCTGAAAAGCGACTGTGTAGTAGAAGAAATTAAACATGAATTCGCTACGTTTCTAGAAATAAATGAGAACGAAAACACAACATACCAAAATCTTGGGACATGGTGAAAGCGGTGCTGAAAGGACAATTTACTGCAATAAACACACACAGCCAAAAAGAAGAAAGAACCAAAATTAACACATTAACACAACATCTACAACAATTAGAAACAGACCAACAGAGGGAACCCACAGCCACAAAAAGAAAATAAATAATAAACATTAGAGCAGAAATAAATGAGATAGAAAACTGAAAAACTGTAGAAACAATCAATAGGACAAGAAGCTGGTTCTTAGAAAGAATTAACAAAATCAACAGACCATTGGCAAACCTAACAAAAGAAAAGAGGGAGAAGACACAAATAATACGCATTAGAAAGCACATGGGTGAGTCACAACGGAACCAAAGGAAATCAAAGGATAATAGCAGAATACTATTAAGAGTTGTACTCCAACAAATTTGAAAACTTAGAAGAGATGGATGTATTTTTAGATAACCATGACCTAACTAAACTTATACACAGTGAAGTAGAAAACCTGAACAGACCCATAACAAAAGAAGAAATTGGTCAGGTCATTAAAAGACTCCCAACCAATAAAAGTGCAGGCCCAGAGGGCTTCACTGTTGAACTCTACCAAACATTCAAGGAAGAGCTCTCACCAATTCTACTCAAATTATTTCAGAAGATAGAGGAGGATGGGCAACTTCCTAATACATTTTATAAAGCAAGCATAACCCTCATATCAAAACCAGGGAAGGATATCACTAAGAAAGAAAATTATAGACCAATATCCTTCATGAACATAGATGCAAAAATTCTCAACAAAATCCTAGCCAACAGAATCCAGCAACACATCAAAAAGATAATATGCATCATGATCAAGTGGGATTCATATCAGGGATGCAAGGATGGTTCAACATTAGAAAAATGATCAATGTTATCCACAATATAAATAAGAAAAAAGAAAAGAACCACATCATCATATCGATTGATGCAGAAAAGACTTTTGACAAAATCCAACATCCATTCCTCAGCAAAGTAGGAATTGAAGGGAAATTCCTCAACATAATAAAGAGCATACATACAAAACTAACAGTCTACATTACTCTCAATGGGGAGAAACTTAAAGCTTTCCCTCTGCGAACAGGAACCAGATAAGGATGCCCTTTATCACCACTATTATTAAGTATTGTGCTGGAAGTCTTAGCAAGAGCTATACAGCAAGACAGGCAAATTAAAGGCATCCAAATTGGCAAAGAGGAAGTAAAACTCTCCCTATTCACAGATGATATGATCCTATACTTAGAAAACCCCAAAGACTCAGTAAAAAAGCTACTAAACCTCACTGGAAGATTCAGCAAAGTGTCAGGGTATAAGATCAACACACAAAAAAGAGAAATACTGCATAGGACCACTACTGCAAAAGATTTAGAAAAAGAACCCACAGTAAAGGGGGATGGGGGAAATCTTTGTTGATTGCTGGGAAGTTGGTGGTGGGTGAGGGGAGGGAGGGGAAGGTGGGGCACATGGCAGGGATTAGACATAGCAATGTTTGGGTGCTGGGGAGGGGGCAATATACAAGAAGGGAGAGGGGAATGGAAGAACAAAGCAGATGAGAGAACAATTAGGCATGTTTGAATGGGCTAAGTGGGACAGAGGTAAAGAAAGATGTGTGCACAACCTTGGAACTACAGGGCTCTGGGATACAGAGATTGAGACATGGTTGGAATGGGGGAAAGGGGTGAATAATGTTAAAATCCTTAGCTATATTTTGAATCTTGGTTTTCCATGAATTATAATATAAAATAGACACTGCAATGGGAGAGAAAGGAATAGTCAGAAACATCACCACAGCAAGCTTGTAAGTCCGTCTTCTGCCTATAACTGATTGGAACACCTAAAATGGGGCTACAACGTACCCTGTGAAGGAGACTCCCTACGGAGCCTCTGCAATACATACGACTATAGGTAGAACCCTGAACCATATCCAGATCTCCAGAAATGGAAAATTTCCACTTCAAAGGGCAAACAGACGAGCCTGGAATGGCTAGAAGAATAGAAGAAACGTCTTGAAAGAAAAACCTACAGGAAAAATACGAAACAATAGAGGCTGACGGACTCTTACTACAAGAACAAACAAGTTGCTTTCCCAGGAAACATCAAGGCAAGTGTTTGGGTCCCCTCAGTGCAAAACCCCTTCCAAGACTAGGACTCAATGGGAATACATGCTCTGATTGGTGACCACGCTCATCACCAATAAGGGGAAGTGAGGGAAAAACAACAATGAAGTGGTGAGCTAAGCCCTATAATATGGAAAGTGAAGTGTTCAGCTGATAAAAAGAGAGGGCATATGCTCAAGAACACCCACACTTGCACATAATACACACTTGACTTGGCTTCAATGACTGTATGCTCAGAGCTCAACCAGAAGAAGAAAGAAGAGGAAAAAAAGAGTAATCTGATGCAATTTGATGAACTTGACCTACACTTATGGAAGCAGTAGGTCAAAAGAGGTAACAAATTCTTAGAGCAAGAGCCATTCCCACCCCCTCCACACACAGAGTAGACAGGAATGGGAAACTTGGACATTGGCTACCCAAAATGGGGGGATAGGGCTACAAAGGCAAGAAGTGACTGGCTTGCAAGCTTTCAAGAGGGAACCTAGAGACAGGGGACCTGGAGGAAGGCAGAATCTCCAGTGAGTAGCATCCAATCTGCCTAGGTGGAGTTGATGAAATGAAATGCAGATGGGTCTCTTGTGATACAATAGTGAATACTTGTTATCAGGACTGATTGTGAAGGTTGGAAATGTAAAGGTAGAAATTTTATAGCAAGGAAGGAAGTGATTAACTTTTCAGTCTAGGAGCAGAGGTTCCTAGGACCATCAACGGAGAAGGGAGTATCTTCTGGTTTTCTAGATGCTCCCGGATGGTCTGCTTGTCCTTTCAAGTGGAGAATTTCCTGTCTCTGAATGTCTGGATGTGGTTCGGGCTTCCACCTATACTCCCATGTAATGCAGAGGCTCCTCAGGAAACCTCCTTCACTGGACACATTGTGGTCCCATTTTAGGTATTCCGATCAGTTATAGGCAGAGGAGGGGCTTACAAGCTTTCCATATTGATATTTCTGTTTGTTACTTTCTCTCCCCCACCCCAGTGTCTGTTTTATTATAATGCAAGGAAACCACGATTCAAAAGACAGCAAAGCATCTTAACATTATTTCCCCCTTTTCCCCATCCCATCCATGTCTCAGTCTCTGTATTCCAGAGCCCTGTTGTTCCAAAGCTTTGCCTACGTAATTTTTTACCTCTGTCCCATTTAGCCCATTCATAGTTTCTAATTGTTCTCCCATCTGCTTTGTTTTCTATTCCCCTCTCCCTACTTGTATATTGCCCCCCTACCCAATACCCAAATTATCCTATGTCTATTCCCTGCCCTGTGCTCCACCTTCCCCTCCCACCCGTATCCCTACTCTACATCTTAGTAACTAACTAGGAATCCACTTTAGTGGATAAATATGGGTTCTTTTTCTTAGTCTTTTACCTTAGTTGTCCTATGAAGTATTTTTCCTTTTGTGACTGACTAATTTCATTCAACATAATACCCTTAAGGTTCCTCCATGTTAGGAAGTGGCATGCAGCTTCCTTGTTATTTTTCAAGGTAGAAAAATACTGCATTGTGTGTATGTACCACAATTTGTTTATCCATTCTTCAGTTGATGGGCACTTTGGCTGACTCCATCTTTTTGCTATTTTAAATAATGCAGCTATGAACATTGGTGTGCATATATCCTCCCGTGTTGTGTCTGATTTTCCTTGTGGGTAAATACCAAGTAGAAGAATTGCTGCATCAAATGGTATTTCTATTTTCAACCTTCGGAGGAAGCGCCATATTGCTTTCCAGAAAGGTTGGACCATTTTGCAGTCCCACCAGCAATGCAGGAGTGTTCCCGTCTCACCACATCCCCACCAGCATTTATTGTCCTCAACTTTTTTAATCTTTGCTGTTATTGCTGGTGTGAGATGGTATCTCATTGTTGTTTTTATTTGCATCTCTTTAATGGCTAGTGATCGTGAACATTTCTTCTTATGTTTGTTGGCTGCCTGGATCTCCTCCTTGGTGAAGTCTATCTTCATATCCTGTGCCCATTTTTTGATTGGGTTATTTGTCTTGTTTTTGTAGATGTCTAGTAATTTCCTATATATTTTAGAGATGAGTCCCTTATCCGATATGTCATTGCAGAAGATATTTATCCAGTCTGTGTGTTCCCTTTTTACTCTCTTGGTGAAGTCTTTTGATGCACACAAGTTTTTAATTTTTAGTATGATCTACTCGTCTATTTTGCTATTTTTGTTTGTGTATTTTTCAAAATGTGTGGCAGTCGGAATATTCCATGAATTAGCACCCTCACGTCCGTCCCGATTTTTTTATTGATGATCTTCATAATTTTAGGATTCACATTTAGATCTTTAATCCATGTTGAGTTCTTTATCGTATAGGGTGTGAGGCAAAGGTCTTGTCTCAGTCTTTTACATATCGCTTTCCAGTTCTGCCAGCACCATTTGTTAAAGAGACTGTCTCTTCCCCATGCAATGTGCCTAGGCACTTTGTCGAAAATCATTTGGCTGTAAGTGGTTGGGTTAGTATCTGGATTCTCGATTTTATACCATTGATCAATGTCTTTTTCGTTGTACCAGTACCAGGCTGTTTTCACCACCGTAGCCATATAGTAAAGTTTGAAATTGGGGATTAAGAGACCTCCAACCTTGTTCTTCCTTTTAATCAGTGCTTTGCTCATCCTAGGTCTCTTTCCTTTCCATATAAAATTAGTAATTGTCCTTTCCATTTCTTTGAAGAGTGTTGTTGGAATCTGGATTGGGATTGCATTGTATATGTAAATTGCTCTGGATAGTATTGATATTTTCACAATGTTGAGTCTTACTATCCAGGAACACTTCTGTAGATCTCTTTTGGTTTCTTGTAGTAGTGCTTTGTAATTTTCTTTGTGTAAGTCCTTTGTTTCTCTGGTTATGTTTATTCCTAAGTATTTCATCCTTTGTATGGCTTTTGTAAATGGTATTGCTTTCCTAATGTTCTTTTCATCGCTATTGCTGTTGCTGTAGATAAATCCAATTGATTTTGTATGTTAATCTTATGCCCCGCCACTTTGCTGAATCTTTCAATGAGGTCTAATAGTTTTTTGTGTTTTTTTTTTTTTTTTACTGAGTCTTTGAGGTTTTCTATGTATAGGATGATATCGTCAGCAAACAGGGAGAGTTTTACTTCCTCTTTGCCAATTTGGATGCCTTTAATTTCTTTATCATGCCATATAGCTCTAACTAAAACTTCCAGCACAATATTGAATTGGAGCAGTGGTAAAGGGCATCCTTGTCTGGTTCCTGTTCGCAGGGGGAAGGCTTTCAGTTTCTCTCCATTGAATGTGATGTAGGCTCTTGGTTTTGAATATATGTTTTTGATTATGTTGAGGAATTTCAATTCCTACTTTCTTGAGTGTTTTTATCAGGAATGGATGTTGGATTTTGTCGAATGCCTTTTCTGCATCAATTGGTATGATCATGTGGTTATTTTCTTTTTTCTTATTTATATGATGGATGACGTTGATTGTTTTTCTAATGTTGAACCATTCTTGCATCCCTTTTATGAAACCGACTTGGTCATGATGTATTATTTTTTTTGATGTGATGTTGGATTATGTTGGCTAGGACTTTGTTGTGGATTTTTGTGTCTATGTTCATGAGGGATATTGGTCTCTAATTTTCCTTCTTAGTGATGTCCTTCCCTGGTTTTGATATAAGGGTTATGCTTGCTTCATAGAAAGTATTAGGGAGTTTTCTATCCTCTTCTATGTTCTGGAATAATTTGAGTAGAATTGGTGACAGTTCTTCTCTGAATGTTTGGTAGAACTCTGCCGTAAAGTCATCTGGGCCTGGACTTTTTTTGGAGTTTTTTGATGACCTGGTCAATTTCTTCTTTTATAATGGGTTTGTTCAAATTTTCTACTTCTATCCAAATAAGTTTAGGTAGGTTGTGTTTTTCTAGAAATGTATTCATCTCGTCCAAGTTTTCAAATTTGTTGGAGTACAGCTCTTCGTAGTATTCTGTTATTATCTTTTTTATTTTGTTTGGTTCTGTTGTGACTTCCCCTGTGTGGTTTTAATGCAATTTATTTTTGTCCTCTCCCTCTTTTCTTTAGTTAGTTTTGCCAATGGTTTGTCAATTTTATTAATCTTTTCAAAGAACCAGCTTCTTGTCTTGTTGATTCTTTCTATAGATTTTTGGCTTTCCATCTCATTTATTTCTGCTCTTATCTTTATTATTTCCCTTCTTTGGATGACTGTAGGTTCCCTCTGCTGGTCTGCTTCTAATAGTTGAAGATGCTGTGTTAATGTGTTGATTCTGGCTCTTTCCTCTTTTTGGATGTGTGCATTTATCGCAATAAATTGAGCTCCCAGGACTGCTTTTGCTGTGCCCCAAATATTTTGATATGTTGTGCTTTCATTCTCGTTTACTTCCAGGAACTTTGTGAATTCACGTTTAATTTCTTCTTTTAACCAGTCGCTTTTCAGCAGGGCTTTGTTCAGTTTCCATGTCTTCGATTTTATTGATTTGGCCTTCTTATTGTTGATTTCTAGTTTTATGGCATTGTGGTCTGAGAAGAATCTCTGTAGAATTTTGATGGTTGTGAATTTATGGAGGCTTGCTTTGTGACCTAACATGTGGTCAATTCTGGAAAATGATCCATGCGCACTGAAGAAGAATGTGTATTGTGCTGTTGTTGGATAGAATGTTCTGTGTGCTTCTATGAGGTCAGGTTGGTTGATTGTGTTGTTAAGTTCCTCTGTATCTTTGTCAAGTTTCTTTCTGGTTGTTCTATCCATCTTTGAGTGTGGTGTGTTGAAATCCCCTACTATAATTGTGGATTTATCTATTTCCTTCTTCAATTCCATTAAGGTTTGCTTCTTGTATCTTGGTGCTCTTTCATTGGGAGGGTAAATGTTTATTATAGTTATGTCGTCTTGCTCAATTGGCCCTTTGATCATGAGATAGTGTCCTTCTTTGTCTCTTATACTGGTTCTCATCTTAAAATTTACTTTGTCGGTTATTAATATTGTGACTCTTGCTTGTCTAGTGTTAGAGTTGGCTTGGGTAAATTTTCTTCCATCCTTTAACTTTTAGTCTGCTTTTGTCTTTGTATGTAAGGTGTGTCTCTTGCCAGCAGCATACTGATGGATCTTGTTTTCTTATCCATTCTGCCACTCTTTGTCTCTTCACTGGTGCATTCAATCCATTGACATTCAATGTAATTATCAATAAGTACAAATCGATTGCTGTCATTATGTTACCTTTTTGGCATTGCTGATCGTTCTTTGGTTCTGCTTTCTTTCTTGTGTTGGTTTTATGTCTTTTGAGTTGTTTTTGGTCGGTTTCCTCCTAGTGTCTCTGTTCACTTGTTCTGCTCGGAAATTTGTTTTTATGATATGTTGTGGAGTGTTAGCTTTCTTTGAGGTTACCTTGTAGTCTACTAACTCTTCCTTGCATCTTGGATACTCCATTGTAACCTGTAACTTACCTGGCATCCTCACCACCTGGGCTTCCATTGCTGCATTTGTCCCTTCTTTGACATTGATGTGTTTTTGGCCTTCAGTTGATCTCCCTGTTCTTTTGAGTTTGTTGTTATAGTGTCATTCTGTTCTGGACTCTGCTGTCTGTTGGCTGTGTTACAGGTGGTGTTGCCATGCTTGTCAATCTCTGTTTGTTGTCTGTTCTTGTTGGTCTCTGTCCACAGAACTCCTTTTAGGATGTTTTGAAGTGCTGGGTTGATTTTGATAAAAATCTCTCAAATTCTGTTTATCCCAGAATGTTTTGATCAAACCATCATATTTGATTGATAGTTTTGATGGATAGACGACTGTTGATTGACAGTTTTTTTCTTGCAGAGCTTTGTATGTGTCTCCCCATTGCCGTCTCACCTGCATGGTTTGTTCTGAATAGTCAGAGCTTAAACTTATTTGCTTGCCTTTATAGGTTATATTTCTCTTCTTCCTGACTGCTTTTAATATTCTTTCCTTGTCTTTGATTTTTGAAAGATTGATTATTATGTCTTGGAGATTTTCTTTTAGGGTCTATCTTTCCTGGAGTCGTTGGGCTTCTTGAATGTTTATCTTCTCGTCTTTCAAGATGTTAGGGAAATTTTCTTCCAGAAGCTCTTCAACGATCTCTTCTGTGGATTTCTCTGTTTCTTCTTGTTCCGGCATGCCAATAATTCTTGCATTATTCCTCTTCATGTTATCCAGCATGGATCTTAGACTCTCTTTAGGTTGTTTTATCCTTTTAGCTGCTTGTTCTTCTACCTTGGCAGTATTGAGAGATCTGTCTTCCATCTCGCTAATTCTGGCTTCCATCTCTTTTAGTCTGCTCCTTTCCCCTTTCAGGCTATTGTCTATTTCTGATATCTTATTATTGATCACCTGGACATCTTTTTGCAGGTTTTGAATTGTTTCCAATGCTGTGTCAATCCTATTTGATTGTTTCTAGAAAATTTTTTTTTACTTCTTCTTCCTTATTTTCCTCTACCCCTTTTTGGATTATTTGAATTTGTTTCTATATCATTCCTCTGAATTTCCCCTCAGGCATATCCAAAACCCACTCCTCCTCTATAAAGCCTTTGTCTGTCTCAAGTTCATTTGTGTCAGCTCCCTTCTTCTGTTTTTGGACATGCTTCAATAAAGTTGATTGTTTCTTATTGGTCATGGTTATTGTTTATTACTATTACTATTATTATTATTATTATTATTATTATTATTATTATTAATATAATCAGCAGATGGGCTTCCCTTTCGTCTGTAATGTGTAGCAAATGTTGTTGGGTCTTGTCTAAGTGGTGGAGTATTATGTTGTAACTTGGCTATATGGCCACAATTGCTACTTCTTCTTATGGGACATAGGGAAGATAAGTTCCCACCTCCAGGAGGGATGTGTAGTCAAAAAGACTAAAAGCAGAAGTAATGTAAATGCATGGACAAAAATCACCACACTGGAGCAGATATGTGGCTTTGGTTAACTTTTTCTGTTCCCCGTCCCCACCGACTTTCTCACACTCTCCATTTGTGGGTGAGCTGCACCTGGCCGATTTTTGTTGGGATCTCAAGCCAGAACAGGAAGACTTGGGGTGGGAGGAAGCTATATCACCTCTGTAGAATTTTGATGGTTGTGAATTTATGGAGGCTTGCTTTGCGACCTAACACATGGTCAATTCTGGAAAATGTTCCATGCGCACTGGAGAAGAATGTGTATTGTGCCGTTGTTGGATAGAATGCTCTGTATACATCGATGAGGTCAAGTTGGTTGATTGTATTGCTAACTTCCTCTGTAGCATTGTCGAGTTTCTTTCTGGTTGTTCTAACCCTTTTTGAGAGTAGTGTGTTGAAACCTCCCAATATAATTGTGGATTTATCTATTTCTTTCTTCAATTCCATTAAAGTTTACTTCATGCATCTTGGTGCTCTTTTGTTGGGAGTGTACATGCTGATTATGGTTATGTTGTCGTGCTCTATTGACCCTTTGATCATGAGATAGTGTCGTTCTTTGTCTCTTAAAGTCTACTTTGTCAGAGATTAGTATTGTCACTCCTGCTTGTTTATTGCTCCGTTGGCTTGGTAAATTTTTTTCCATCCAGTAACTTTTAGTCTGTTTTTGTCTATGTGTAAGGAAGGTGTGTCTCTTGCAGGCAACATATTGATGTATCTTGTTTCCTTATCCATTCTGCCACTCTTTGTCTCTTCACTGGTGCATTCAATCCATTGACATTCAATGTAATTATCAATATGTATGAATTGATTACTGTCATTATGTTACTTTTTTGGTGTTGTTGTTCGTTCTTTGTTTCTGCTTTCCTTCTTGTGTTGGATTTGCATTGTTTGAGTTGTTTCTTGTCAGTTTCTTCTTAGTTTCTCTGTTCGCTTGTTCTGCTTGGAAATTAGTTTTTATATGTTTTGGAGTGTTAACTCCACAATATGTAGTCTACTAACTTTTCTCTGCATTTAGGATACTTCATTATAACCTGTGATTTACCTGTTGTCCCCACCATCTGGTCTTCTGTTGCTGCATTTGTCTCTTCTTTGACATTGATGTGTTTATGTCCTTCAGTTGATCTCTCTTTTGCCTTGAGTTTGTTGTTGTAGTCTCGTTCTGTTCTGGACTCTGTACTCTGTTGGCTGTGTTCCAGGTGGTGTTGCTGTACCTGTCAATCTCTGTTTGTTGTCTTTTCTTGTTGGTTCTCTGTTCACAGGTCCTGATGTGAACCCACCAGCAGCTCCTTGGAAACCCCATACAGGGTCTCAATAGGCAGAACAGATTCAATAGCTCTTCACAATAATAACAAAGGAAATATTACTAAGTAATAAAAATCAGAATTCTTCCTTTCTCAAAACAGACAATTCACCTGCAGATGATCAAGGCAGCCAGAGTGGAGATAGAATGAAGGGAAAACTCATTAGCCTGAATCTGTGCAGGGAACCAGATGGAGGGTGGTCCAGGAACTTCCTGTAAAAGAAGACTCAAAACTTCACAACAGACAGCAAGTTTTAAACACATCAAGCAATTAACCTTCAGTCAACCTCAACTTACAGGGCCCCATGGTGTGTCCGAGAACTGCCCCATAGTGCTATCTATTCTGTCATCTTTATGGGAGCCAACTGCCACATCTTTCTACAGATATAGCTGCTGGGTAGGTTCAAACCACCAAACTTTCAATTAACAGCCGAGTGTGTAATCATTACTCTACCAGGGTTGCAAAATGGACTTATCCAAACCCACTGCTGCTGAGTAGATTCTGACTCTTAGTGGTCCTATATAAAGAGCCAAACTGTCCCAGTTGGGTTTCTGAGGCCTTTGGTCTTTACAGAAGTTGACTGACTTATCTTTCTCCCAAAGAGCGGCTGGTGAGTTTGAATCACAGACTTTGGGGTTGGCAGTCTAGTGGTTCATGTTTTCTAGAAACATTTTTTTTCCAAAGTGGTAGTATAAATGTTTAAAATTCAGAGTTAATAGTCTGTTTACTCTTCTTTCCACACTTGGTACAGCTTACTGCTAGCACTTATTTGATAAATAATCATAAAATTGAATTTGATCACTCCTCAAGAGGGCAATACATGGCTATCTCTCAGCTTCTTACTTACCTTTGCAAGTGCTGGCAATTTAGGACTAGATATGCACTTAACCTCTAATTCTGGGGTTGTGCTGTAAGATTAGCACTTGATTGCTAATTTCAAAATTGGTAGTTTCAACCCATCAGCCACTCCTGAGAAATTCTATACAGGGTCACTATGAATTGGAAGGAACTTGATGACACTTAACAAGAAGAAGAATATATTCACTCTGAGAAGGAACTACATGTATCACTTGGTGGAGATTAAGGAGCACAGGAAACCAACAGCTAAATGTGTCTGAGTTCAAAACCCAGCTCTGCCACTTACCACTTATGAAATCTTGAGCTGTTTATTTAGTATCTCTGTGCCTTGATTGTCTCTCATAAAATGGGGAGCATAATACCCAACTCACAGAGTTATTATGAGGAATATATAGATTAATGTATACATCAAGCCCTCACTTTTCGACTATCTGATGTTTCACATTGATGACAACAGTAAAAAATCTACTGTGTATCTACTTGGTGCTGCCATGATGTTTGCCTGTCAGGAATGAACAGAGGTGCAAGACGAGACCAATGCTGGTTGTGTTGGTGAAGATTGTGTGTCAACTTGGCTGGGCCACGATTCTCAGTGGTTTGGCAGCTATAAAATGATATAATTTGGCAGGTAATGATTTCATCATCCTCCATTTTCCCAAAATGCTGATTTTTGCATAACAATATGGTCTTTGGAACTTAACCCTGTTTGTAAGTGAGGAGTGGGTGTAGGAGACACTTAGAATGACCCACGCAGTGTAGGCATTAACAAAATATATTGCCACTGGGTGGATTCTGACTCATAGAGACAGTCTAGAACACACAACTGCTCCATAGGGTTTCTGAGACTGTACATCTTTACAGTAGCAGACGCCTCATCTTTTTCCCTCAGAGTGGCTGATGGGTTTGAATGACCAACTTTCAGTCAGCAGTCAGGTGATAACCTTGATGTCACCAGCACACCTGAAAAAGGGCAAAGGAAATGTGCACATTACAATATCTGCTCTGGAAGTACACACTTGGAATTTCTTAAAGATACGGTCTTTATGAGAAACAGTTCTAAAGTGGTAAGTTTGATTATCAGAACAACAAAGAAGATGGTTGTTTGGACTTTGTATAAGTGTACTTTCAGTATCTGCATGTTTTCTCTCAAGAGGGGATTCTTTTATTAACTTTTCTGTCTTAAAACTGGGTTCCTGAACTGTGCTGTTTGCTCCTTATTTCCTTTTGCCAATTGCCCATCATTCGCCCACACTTCAAGGTGCCAAAGAATGCAGCATTTGAGAGATCAGATATGTAGGCAAATGCTGCTTTTCATAGTTAGGTTTACAAGTTCCTTAAAGTGAACATAATTAGGAAGACACATAAAAGACTGAGAGGATGCACTTGGTATTTAGTAGAAAGCACTGAGTCCAGGTGTGGCGTTGCAGGTTAGTGTGACAGACTGCAGAGCTATTAGAACGGCAACATCAACAATTCAAGCTCATTAACTACGGGTTGTAATTGAGTCAATGGTACTTCACAACAACAGCAACAACTGATCCTAAAAGGAAGAAACTTGGATGGCATCTTCACACACACATAGCAGCCTGGTGCTCTCAAACCAGTGTGGTGACACCTAATGGGCAAGGGTGGGACAGACTGGCTGTGGCACCCAGAGCCCAGCTCCTTTGTTACTGCACATGTCCTGTTAGCCACCACAGTTATGGGGAAGGTGGGATCCAAGCCAAAGTGACAACAGTCTTGATGCCCACAACCGCAGTTGGACAAGACTTGGAAAGCCGTCCGGTGCCTGTCTACCCATTTGCTATTGCATGGGCCACACAACCCACCCAGTGCCTTCAGTTGTCCTAAGGCATGTCCAACCTGAGATCTGCTAAACTGGAAAACTGAATGATATTGTTGCATTCTTTTGGAAGTGAGCCAAATCTCAAAACAAATCACTCAAAGCAAACAAACAAAAAATACACCCCATTACCATAAAGTTGATTCCTACAAATAGAGACCCCATGTGACAGAGTAGAAGTTCCCTAGGGTGTCCTAGGCTGTCATGGGAGCAGATGGCTAAGTTTTACTCCAGTGGAGTCAGTGGGTAGGTCTCAACTGCCAGCCTTTATGTTAGCAAATGAGTGCTTAAACATTGAGCTTTCAGGGCTTCTAGAGATATGCAAACTACAAAAAAATAAAACTTATTAAGGAAACACATGCAGGTACACTTGCTCAGAAATGCATTCTAATATGCAGGGTTAATGAATAGCACTTCACATTTTCTTAAAAAAAAAAAAAAAAAAAACGGATTTTATTTATTTTACCAAAATTATTTTGTTGCTATGGTGTACCATCAAGTCGATTCTGAGTCAGTGACCCTGTACAAGGTTTACGCGGAGTGGCTGTTAGATTTGAGCAGTTGACCTTGGGATTAGCAGTTCTACAGAGCACCAGATCAAGATTCTAAAATTAGTTTACCCATAAAAACAAAACATAACAAAAAAACGTTTTCTGTCAAATCGATCCTTAGTCTTAGCAACCCTGCATGACAGAGAAGGGGTGCTTCACAGGGTTTTCTAGACTGGCACCATTGTGGAAGTGGACCGAAACATTGTTCTCCCATACCAAGACATTGATGAGTTCAAAGTTATGACCTTTTGGTTATCAACAGAAAGCTTAATTACTGTACAAAGGGAGTCCTAAAATTAAGACAGATCAACTTCCAATGTTATGCAATTGATTTTGTAATAGTGAATTGTAGAATAATTTTAAACCATTATAATGAAATGTTTTTTATACACTGGTTGTTGTTACGTACCGTCAAGTTGAATGGAGTCATAGCAACCCAGTATAGAGTTTCCAAGGAGTGACTGGTGAGTTTGAACAGCTGACCTTGTGGTTGAAATTCACCTGCAGTCCTGTGCTTATCCTACAGTGCCATAAGATGACTCCTACTCTGCATTAAATTACAATATTCAGGCAGTTACCATATTACAAATGAGTTCCATACCTATATCTGCCTCTAAATCAGTTTGTACATGATTTAGAGCAGCATGGCACAGCTCTATTACCTAATGTCAGTTAGTCAAATGCTTCTCTTCATGTGTATTATATAGAGTATCTTCCACTGCATAAAAAAAAAAAATTAAGAAGGGCTTCCAGATATACTGAAATTCAAATATTAAGCATAACAATACAGTAATAATAATAGTGATAATATTTGGATGCACATTGCATTACACACTACTGTATGCACCTCTAATTTCTAATGTAGCAGGCTACACTAGGACAAGTTTGTAACTACAGGATGTGTATAAATCGATGTTTATCACTCAAGGGCTGCCTGGATGAAAGATTCAATTTGAAGGATAAAGTTGGTCTGACATGCTACATGCGTTCAAATTCCATTCCTTTAGAATCCAGCAAAATTGCCAAACCAACATAATGTCCACTCACGAGGGTTTGGTGGTGAGCTGGGTGATTTATTATGAGTAGCAACATTCCAAGAATCATTAGAGCAAAACATCAGTTGCCACTGTAATTCACATCCTGAGATGTACACAGAGTTGACAAGAATTAAAACCTTCAACATCATCATGTGCAAATATGGTGTGCATCTCTTCTGGCAGCATCTAGCACAAGTGGGAGTGTAACTGGGCCATAAAGAAGGCTTTAGGAAGAAAAGAAACTCAGATGAATCTCCAAAGAATTGGGGATGCTCTACCATCTCTTAATCTCTTTTAGGAAGAGTCAGAACATAACAACTGTGATTGAAGATTACTGAGGACTTCATGTGTAGACTTTCGTTATGATTTCGGCCCTTTGTTGTTTTTGTTGGGTGCCATCAAGTAGATAGCGACTCTTAATGGCCTTATTATGCACAGAAGAATGAAACACTGCCCGATCTGGGGCCAAGCTCACTACTATTGCCACGCTTAAGTCCATCGATGCTGCCACTTGGCCAATCTATCTCATTGGGAATCTTCCACATTTTCTCTGATTCTCCACCTTGCCAAACATGATATCCTTCTTCAGCAACTAGTTCCACCTGACAATATGTCCAAAGTATGAAAGATGAAGTGTGGTGATCTTGGCTTCCAAGGAGCACTCTGGCTGCACTTCTTCCAAAACCAATCTATTTGTTCTTTTGGTAGCCCACCACACTTTCAATATTTTTCTCCAAAACCATAACTCAGAGGCATCAATTCTTCTACTGTCTTCCTTATGCACTGTCCAGCTTTCATATACATATGAGATTATTGAAAATACCTTGGCTTGGTCAGGTGCACCTTAGTTCTCAAGCTGACATCTTTGTTCTTCAACATTTTTAAAAGGTCTTGTGCAGCAGATTTGCCTAATGAAATAGGTCATCTAATCTCTTGACTGTGGCTGTCCTTAGTGTTGATAGTTGATCCATGAAGAATGAAATCCTCAACAACTTCAATTTTTTCTCTGTTGATAAGAATACTATTTATTGGTCCAGTGGTTAGAAGTTTTGTATTGAAATGTAATCCATACCGAAGGCTGTGTTCTTTGATTTTCATCAGTAAATCCCTCTTCACTTTTAGTAAGCAAAGTTGTATCATATGCATATCACAGGTTTTTATTTGAGAAGGGCAGAATATGTGTCCCTATCTAAAGATGTAGTGATATCAGGCTTGGAGGCAGAGACGATGAATTGGAGAGATGGTGCATCTGGAGACTCTAGATTCATGGAGGGAGAGGGGCTGTGTGTTCAAGGCCAGGGGGTGGGCTTTCAGGGTATGTCCTTCATGTGTTTGAATGATTATCTGTTCCTAAGTGTTTCGATATAAAAAAAACAAAACAAAAACAAAAACAAAACACCAGTTAGGAATGAAAGCAAATGCTATTGAATTATAATGCATAGAGGGGATTGTAATCATTGCAATGAAATGAAATACGATGAGATGAATGTAGAGCTGATGTTCACCCATGTAAACTATCACTCAATTTTCTATAAAAACTTAAACAAACAAACAAAAACAAAAAAAAACAGAGCTTAGTCCACAGACTACAACACAGTAAATCCAGCTTCTATGCTCCATAAGAACTAAGTGATCTTCTCCTTTACACCATCCATCACCATGCCAGTGCTGTCCCCCACCCAGAGTGACTCCTTGTGACCCACACCTAGGAAGTTCCCAGGCCTCTCCACATTCTCTCCTCCCATTACTTGTCTGCCTCCTTATTATTCCTACCAATTATGTCCCATTCATGGGCTGCCTCCTAACCTTGCCTTCCAGTTCTGTCCACACCCAGGGATTTCTCATGAAAAGAGGTCCTTCAGAAAATCCTGGGGCCTCAACTCTCATCAGAACACCCCCACATTAGTCAAAAGTGAAGCAAACCAAATGTTTATCAGCAAACGAATATTTACACACAATGAGATCCTTCATAGATAACATCCAGCCAGTGAAAAAAAGGAAGTTCATAATGACTCAAGGCACAGCATGGATGAGTATCCAAAGCATTGAGGTATGTGGACTCTAGCAGATGAATGATTCCATGTAGGTGAACTCTCCAGAGGAGGTAAATCCAGATACAGGAAAACAAGTTGTGATTCACAGGGTACATGGGCATACAGAGCTGCAGGTTATGGAGTTTCATGTGGGAGGTGAACATGCTCTGGAACCAACCAGACACTGCAATGCTGAAAATCACTGTGATTTGTGAACCTTCTAATGACTAAAATGTAAAATTTTATTGAATGTTAAATTCAATGTAAAATAATACTTAGTCTACACTATAAAGCAAAATAAAATAAGAATATAGTTGAATGTGATCACAGAGGTCCCCTCTCCGGGGATTATATGAAGGGTCAAGGTGAAGCTGACCCCAGCGTAGGCTGATGATGGAGTAGGTGATGAGGCCGGTTCTTCCTCTATAGTAGGTTCTGGAGGGGTGCTCCAGGTAGATCTCCAGGTGGAACAGAAACAGGCTCTCCTTTGGGTTCTGGGAGTGCAGATGGAGAAGTTGGGGTGAGACCAGACTGTTCCTCAGGAGGTGGTCCTACAGATGGTCCTGGAGGTAGGGTTGAACCATGAGCTGGTTGGAGAGCATATGCTGGACTTAGTCCTGGAAGTAGAAGAAGAGAAAAGTTCCCCAACACTCCTAACAGTCCTTGTGTGAAGACGAACACCTTCCCAAAGCCAAAACTCCCCTCTCCAGAATGACCCCAAGATGAAGGTCTCCAGAGGTTGGGGCCAAGTTCCCAGGAGTTCTGTTCACCACCTACCTCTGGACACACTTGCTGTGTGGTCCAGTCACATGATCCTGCACACCTAAGCACATACACCCACCACTTTCTCCTCACTCTGGGACTCTGTGTACATGGATTCTGAAGACTCCAGCTGAACAAGTAGCTGGAGGCCCCTGCGCTCCAGATCAGAGCTCAGCATGTTCAGATGAGCATATGCTGTCACCAACTTGAGGGAAGTTGGTCCTGAGGTGGATAGAAATCGTCTGGATACTTTTCTATCCAGCTGCTTAGGATGAAGGACATGGCCCTGAGAGTGAGTGGGATGACAGCAGTGTCAGAGGCCTGGATTTCCTTCCATAAGGACCTCTACAGCACCCCAACAGGGGATAGACCACTGTGTCTACCCTAACTTTCCTGAAGTCAGCTTCTCCCTCCCATCTTGGTCCCTGCTGTGGATGTTGTAATCTCTGTTTACATGGGAGGATCTTTTCTTCCTGTTGACATTGTTCTCACAAATTGAAGGGCCCCAGTCCTTAGGCCCACATGCATCTAAGCCTGGTGTTCAGGAGAGTTAGGAGCAGGATTCTCCCCTCACATACTGTTCTGGGCCATGGATGGTGGGAGGGACTGTGGTTGGGATGGAGTCTTTCAGGGATGACTCTGAGCCTCTAATTCCCTCTCTAGTCTCCATTACATTGGGGGTTCAATCCCAACTCTCTGTGACAGATTCCTCCTGCAGGTTGAATTCAATCCTCTTGTTGTTACTGTTAAGTGCTGTTGAATTGGTTTAGACACATAGCAACCCTGCAAACATTTTTTTCAGATGAGTGGCTTGTGAGTTTGAATTACCAACCTTGCAATTTAAACCAAACTTGAGGTTGAGTGCTTATCCTATAGAGCAACACATTCCTCTTGGTGAATCTAAGTGTGGGGAACCAACCATCTGCCCAGTTCTCCTTCCAAACCATAACCTCCCCCCATGGCTCCTAAACCTCTGTGCAGACAGAGCCACTATTTCTTAACCTACACTCTACCCACCCTTTGAGTTGTTCCTGGGTTCTTATGTCCCAGTCAGAATAGCTGAGGACACAACCATACCTAGAGGAGGAGGGAAGGATGTCACCTGTGATACACTCTGGAATCCACCTGCTGGTGATGACCAGGGTTCCTGCCTGCCTAACCAACTAGACTAGGAACTTGGAGGGTGGGGATGGTGTCTGCTGTGCTGATTGAAGGAGACTCAGAGCCTAGAATAGCCTTTTCCTGCATATTTGTTGAATGAATGGCCTCAAGCACTACCTTTCCTGATAACTGAGTGGGCCTGGTATCAGAACATCCTTCCTCTGGCTACACTAAGGATAAGAACCTACTAAATGAAATCTCACACCCATTTTACAAATGGAGAAATTACAGTGCTCAGGGTCACAGCCTCACTGAGGAATTAGGCAGAGAGTTGTGGGAAGATGTTCAGACACTTTTAGACACCCCCAGCCCCTTCAGCAGCCTCTTCTGCTAAGATAGGCTCTTGTTAAGCACTGTCTGTGGCTGATTGCCAGGAAATCCTCACAATATTCTAGACCATTTTTGAGGAGCAAACAGAGTCCATAAAGGAGAAGAGATATTCTCAAGATGCACAGCTAGTAGGTGTCATCGTTCTCATTGGACATGAAGTGCTGGGCACTGACATTTGGAAGAGAAGGTACAGTATCTGCTTGGTGGTGGATAACTCTCTGTCCCTTCTCAAGAAGGTCCAGATGTAAGAGAGGTGCCCCCTCAGAAAAGCAGGCACCAGGTATTCCACCATCTTCTGCACTGCCTTGTTGATGTGGATTGGGCAAGTCTCCTCCAGGGCCATGGGAGGTCCCGGGTCATTCTGGAAGTGGAACAGAGGTGGGATATACAGTCCGAGGCAGCATCAAGAAACCCCAGGCAGGTCGGGTGCTCATTCCATCCCCAGTATGGAGACAGTGCACTGAGCAGACACACCCCATGAGATCCCTTCTGATGGCAAAGCAAGACACACATTTTCTTTCTTTGCATGTAAGAGCATTGTGAGATCCTGAAGCTATGGTGTAGCAAACAGAGCTACGATTGAGTTCCTGGATGGGAGAAAAAGACTCCAGAGTGCTCAGGATCTGACAGATGACATGGGGAGAAGAAATCAAAATGGTTGCTCAGCACATGAAAGTAGGCTAAGCTTCTTAGAGGGCATTGGAATCAAAGCAACACTGTGAGCCTGTTGAACACCTTGATACAAGACTACCAAAACATACAGAGACCAGTAGCACCAAGGATGTGTGGTATGCAAGGACACAGCCACCATCCTACGTGCCCATGTGACTGATACAGATATTTGGAAAAGAACCTGACTCAGTCATATCACTAGCTGGGTGTGGTGGTGGGAAACACACTAGGTGATACTGTCAGAGGAGGGAGACACAAAGATGATTTTATGTAAATATTTTGTTCCAAAATTAAACAGGTCTGCATTCTAGAGTATTCTGATGCCTATTTAGCAGCCATCTCCTGAAATGGAAGTCTAAGGTTCATGGAATTGTAAGTTGCAGAACAAAGTTTATCATAGCCTGAAAATGGCCTACTACATGTGAGCACACGTGAGGCTGGAAGAAGGTGTGGAAGGACAGTCAATCCAATTGCTCCATGGATCCCCAGGGATGGGTGCTAAGATACAAGAAATGGTGGAAGAAAATGTCATCATAGTCAGGGCCTATTGGCAGAGAAAGCAGTACAAGGCTTAATTCTGATATTTGTACGCAATGAATAGAATGGCAGTGCAGGGCCAAGTCTGAGGTGGGATGTGGGGTGGTCAGGATGGGAAGGGAGATGTCCTCTGGGTACCTTTGGGAAATAAGGAAGTCCTCATGGGGTGAAGCGTAGGGAGAGAGATTTTGGCACCTTCAGAGTGGAAATTGTCCCACAAGACCCACCCTCGGCTGAATTGGCATCCATGTTTGCAGACCCCACCCCATCTGCACTCACCTTGAGCCTGTGCTGGCTCTTCTTGACCCCCTTTTCAGGGGCTGAGAAGGCTCTGATGCCATATCTCTGGTTCATGTCCATGTCCTGAGGTGAGCCCTGTGAAGACATTGCCCAACATTAAACCTAGGAAGCTCCAAGATCTGAGCTGCCTCTTCCCCTTGCTGTCCTTCAGGCCCTCTTGCCAGCTGGGACATCAGAAGGGCCCTGAGTTCTCTGTCTGCCACCGTGTGGTGTTGTTGTGCAAAACGTAACAGTTCTTGGTAAAGTGTGACAGCACCCACATGTTGCCCATATCACATAAGCCTAACTAGACTTGGAGTGGGAATACTACCAGCTGATTCCCAGATGCACAGGTGACCCTCCTTGAAAGGCTGGAACTAGGAGAACCCTGAAGTGCTAGTTGGGAAACAGCACCACTATCATCGTCCACATCATCACAACCTCCCAGGTCTTTCTAGATCACATGAGACCTCCTTCTGCAACCCCATATACTTCTCATCCCAAACAATCACTTTGGCATCCAGACAATTTCATCATCATGAGCTCTGTCCTTTTTACCTCCCTGCCCCCACTATGGCTCCCTATGAGGAAGGGTTGGCATGGCCTGGGGATGGCTATGGGCTGGGGAGAGTTGAGGAATTACTCAGGTGGGATCTCAGTGGTGACTTGACTAGACTCAGCCTGTCCAGGGACACCCATTGTTACCCTCTGCTTGTTTTTTGCAAAACAAAACCAGCATCTTCATAGGTGAGAGCTGAGCCATCTTCTGAACCTTTCTGAAAAGTTCAAATATTTGGGTTTCTTGATACAACAATAAAAGATGGTGATTCACCAACTGTCTCTATCCAAGTGAGCTGAGTGCAGAGCAGTTGGAGACTGGTTACTAGGATTCCAAGTTCTGTTGGGTTCTATTGCCAAGGAAGTGAGGTCACATCCTGGGTCTTCTTACCTGAGCCCTTACCTAAAGTCCTCTTACCTTAGATAAGATCTTACTAAGGCTCCTATAGTCTGCTGAATGCCCACCCCTCCCATCCCTTCTCCATAACTGTTCACAGTGACAAGAACCCTGCTCTTTCCATGCAACCCAAGGGAGGCCAGGTCCCCAGATTTAAGCATACAGATCTGGGGTCACACCTAGTTCTTTCCTGTTACTTAAAGTCACAATGTGACACTGGATAACTCTTTATTTCAGACCCTCACCAACACTGAGGGGATTCTTCTAGGATACATGAGGTACTTCCTCAGGTGTGTGTCAGATGTTCTTATTGGGTGTTGTCAACTGGATTCTGACTCACAGTTCTACTAATCATATATAATCATATGTGCTATGGGATTTCAGGCTGTGACCAGTACAGAAGCAGATAGGTCTTTCTGTTGCAGGGTACTTAGTAGATTAAAATCCCTAACTTCTTAGTAACAGCCAAGCACTTGAACATTGTACCACCAGGGCATCTTCGTATATAAGATCAAATCAAACCAAACCTACTATCATTGAGATGATTTTGAATCACAGCAACACTTTAGAACAGGGGACACCTGTCCCATAGGGTCATCAAGGCTGTCCATTTTATGGGAACTCACTACTACAATCTCTTCTCCATGGAGTGACTGGGTATTTTAACCATCTACCTTTTGGTTAACAGTTTGCTTAGCCACTGTGCCTCCGGGACTCCTCATATGGAAGATAATACCTATAAAAGCTGTGTGTGGTCACAAGTGAAGTCAAATGCCCAAACAGAGTTGGAAGATCTTCAAGGAGGGGTGGAAACTGTATAGAGAACAACTCAAAACAGGGCTGGTGTGTGATCTTGGCAGTGTCACTACCGCTTTTGGATTCAGTGAACATTCTGCTTCATGTTGTTGTTGTTCTTAGGTGCCAACAAGTTGGTTCCAACCCATAGTGATGCTATACAACTGAATGAAATCCCGCCTGATTCTGGGCCATGCTCACAATATCTGCTATGATGATCCCATTGTCACTGAACCAGTCTGTCTCAGGTGTTTCCTTCTTTTTACTGAACCTCCACTTGATCTAGCATGATGTTCTTCTCCAAGGACTGGTCCCTCCTGATAATATGTGTAAAGTATGAGAGAGCAAGTCTAGTCATCTTGGCTTCTAAGGAGCAAACTGGTTGTACTTCCGATACAGATTTGTTTATTCTTCTCAATGTCTATGGTAGTATTAATATTCTTCTCCAACACCATAACTCAAACAATCAATTCTTCAACAATCTTCCATTTTTCATATTCATATGAAGCTATAGAAGATTCCATTGCTTGTGTCAGGTGCACTTTAGTCTTCAAAATGACATCTTTGCTCTTCAACACTTAAAAGAGGTCAGATTTGTCTACTGCAATACTCATTTGATTTCTTGACTGCTGCATCCATGTTTGTTGATTGTGAAGTTAAGTAAAATGAAATATTTTATAAGATTGAATAAGTATGGTGAATGGACACACACTCTTTCTAAGTTTAAACTATTCAGTGTGCCATTTTTATGTTCCAGCAATTGCCTCTGGGTCTACATACAGGTTCCTTATGAGCAGCATCAAGTGTTCTTGAATACTGCTTCATTGTAAAGCTGTCTATAACTTATCATTATCCACACTGTCGAAAGTCTTTCCATCATTAATGAAGCGCTAGTAAATGTCTTCCTAATATTCTCTGCTTTCAATCAAGATCCATCTGATATCAGCAATGATATCTCTAGTTCCACTCCTCTTTTGAATTTTTGGCAACTCCCTTTCGATGTGCTGCTACAACTCTATTAAAATTATTGTCAGCATAATGTAATAGTAATGTTACTGTTTAATGATTTCCACATTTCATTGGCTAATCTGTTTTGGAATGGACACACAAACATGTCTTCCAAATTTCTTTTGATGATTGAGCACCTGTAGCACTGTATCACTCTGATGAGAAATTTCAATAAGCATGTTGTCAATTCCAGGATACTTCATTGCAGCTTGGGCTTCTTCCTTCAATACCATTTGGTCTTGCTCATATGCTATCCCTTGACGTGATTGGACATTGACCAATTCTTTTTTGTTCATCTTCTTTTGATGCTTCCTGAGTCATTCAATATTTTGCCCATAGAATCCCTCAACCCAACACTGGGATTTTTCCTTCAGTATTTTCAGCTTAAGAACTGCTAAGTGTGATCTTCCCTATAGGTTTTATAATTCCAGGGTTTTGTACATTTTACTTTAATACTTGACTTTGAAATATGCTCTGGAACTTAGATGTCTATTCAAGTTCTTTGTCTATTGCTTTGATTGGGCTGTTTGTCTTTTTGCTGTTAAGTTGTTTTCACATCTTTTAAGACTCTATATTATCTAAATAACTTCCTTTGAAATGGTTTTCAATGGGTAACGACCTCTGAGAAAGGAAGCTTTTGCCTTTGTAGCAGGTCAAAGTAGCAGATGATGACTCTCCATGAGGAGTCTACAAATTAACAAATGCCAGTCATGCGGCAACACATGTATTATATGCCATTATTTAAAGTCATCGCATGACACCAAGCCAATTATTGACACACACACACAAACAAACAAACAAAAAAAGCAAAGGAGGCATTGAGATTGAGTAACAGAACTCACCATTTAAGTATTTCAATTAAGTTTCGTCACATGATCTAACTAAAAGCACCAATTTAAGAAGTCACAGACCACTGTAAAAACTCCAAATATACGTCCATTGTTGTTGTTGTTATGTGCCTTGGAGTCGGTGCTGACTCATCGTGATCCTGGTCAGGCTTTCCAAGGCTGTAACTCTTTATGGGATCAGAAAGCCTCATCTTTCTCCCACGGAACAGCTGGTAGTTTCGAACTGCTTACCTTGTGGTTCGTAGCCAATTTGTAACCACTATGCTACCAGAGCTCCTTAAACATTTATCCATAAAAGAAAATAATAAACCATTCACTTTGAGTCATTTCTAAGTGTTTCGGAAGCAGAATGACTCCTGTTGTTCCCATACTGAGATTCATGTTAAAGAGACAGTAGCAGTGTATGGTGGGATTTTGTTTTGTTTTTTAATTTTTGTAATGAATTGCATGAAAGTTTACAGAGCAGATCATCAGTTTTACATTAAACAAATCGTGCATTTTCTTTTATCTCCACTGCAATCCACGCAATGTAACATCCCTTGCTTCTTCTTCTCTGGGTTTCCTGTTTCTATTCCTATTTCTTTACCGACCTTTCTCAATTGTGTCCTTAGGACAATGTTACCCTTTTGATCTTGAATGGTTGAGAATTCTGTAGTGTGCATACCTTACTAGCTTTCTTGTCCCCTTTATAGACCAATTGCTTGGCTGACAACTGAGCCACAGATGTTAGTTCGGTTCCAGATTCAAAATTTGACAAAGGGCTAGAATCTGTATGTGATCATAAGCCTGGTCTTATTTATTTAGTTTGAGTTTTCTCCCATTCTCTCCAGGAACTTCAAATGTCACCTCTTTCCAAACAGTTGGTAGTGATAGCTAGGTACCATCTAGTTCTTCTTGTCTCAGAATTTTGGAGACTCATGTTCACATAGGCTATTAATCCAATGGATTAAATATCTTCAAGAGTCTTCATTTTTCTTTCTTCCAGAAAAAGAACAACCAATAGTTATACCTTACATGGCCATTCATGAGTTTTTAAGACTCCAGTTGCTGCTCATCAAAGTAAGAGGTAGAACATTATCTATGTGTACTACATTTTATCCCAATTAACCATGATGTCTCCCAAGACCATTGTGGTGAGATCCCAGGCCCAGCCAATCATTCTCTAGGGTATGTCTTAGTTACAATTTTTTTTTTTTAAAGGTTTCATTGTGAATTGAGTAATAGTTTACATGGGAGAACATCAGTTTTACATTCAGCCCATTGTATTTGTTTCACTGCAATGACTGCACTCCCTTACATACTTCATCATTCGCTTCTATTCCCTCAATTTTTGTTTGTTTGTTTGTTTGTTTGTTTGTTTTTGTTTTTTGTTTGTTTGGCATGTACAGCAAGTCACTCAGGAATATACAATCATTCAAACAGCCAAAGTTCAAAACCTGCAAGCTTCACCCCTGCCAAAAGCAGACACCCCTCTTCATCATTGAGTCTAGAGTCCTCAGCTGCTCCGTTTCTGCATGTATCTCTGCCTCCATCTGTGGAACAGCTGCTTCTCTGGGTAGGGTCTAACACTCTGCTCTTCTCTTTTCCATTAATGGTCCCAGGGTCCTCGGTTCTGGGACTATAATATCAACCATGCATCCCTTTTTGCTACAAAGCTTCTACTTTTACAGTTTTTACAGTTGTGACAATTGCAATTAGACATGATAACACTTACTCACTACGGAATTATGAGAGTCTTTTCCCCATCTTTCACCAGGCCTGTCTTGCTGTTGTTGTTGTTAGGTGCCATTAAGTTCCCACCAACTCATAGTGACACAGAACAATGAAACACTACCTGATCCTGGGCCAACCTCACTACTGTTGCCATGCTTGAGCCCGTTGATGCTGCCACTTTATCAATCCATATTGCTGAGGGACTTCCTCTTTTTCTCTGACCCTCCACCAGTCCTTTTCCAGTGACTCATCCCTCCTGACAATATGTCCAAATTATAAAAGATGAAGTTTGTCTATTTTGGCGTCTAAGGAGCACTCTGGCTGTGCTTCTTCCAAAATGGATCTATTGGTTCTTTAGGTAGCCCATGACACTTTCAATATTCTCCTCCAACACCATAACTCAAAAGCATCAATTCTTCTATGGTCTTTCTAATTCACTGTCCAGATTTCACATGCATATGAGGTTATTGAAAATACCATAGTTGGGTCAGGTGCACCTTAGTCCTCAAGCTGACATCTTTGCTCTTCAACACTTTAAAAAGGTCTTGTGTTGCAGATTTGTCTAATGCAATGACCTGTTTGATTTCTTCACTTCTGCTTCATTGAGTGTTGATAGTTGATCCAAAAAGAATGAAGTCCTTATCAGCGTCAATCTTTTCTACATTGATAAGAATGCTGTTTATTGGTTACTCAGTGGAGATTCTACATTCCCCCACACACTCTGAATCTAAACTTCTGCTAGAAAACTTGTAAGCTAGTCACTTTGTGCCTTTTCACCCTCCTCCTCCATTTTAGGCAGCCAATGTCTAAGTTGCCCATCCCTATCAATCCTATATACATTGGGATGAGAATGATCCTTGCTGGAAATAGATTCTTTCTTACTGGCTTGGTATTTTAAGTTACTACACCCATAAGTATAGGTCAAGTTCATCAGATTGTAGTGAGTTACACCTGTTTACTATATATATATATATATTCCTAGTATTTCTTCCTCTAGTCTGTTTAGGAACATCCAGCAATGGAAGCTAATCCCAAATGGTCACCATCTGCACGTTTGGCACCCTTGTTCATATCATCTCACTTCATATCATATCAACTGGACACTTCACTCTCAGCTCTAGTCCTCGGTGGCCATGTCCTTATCCATGGGCTTAGAAGTCCCTAGGTCTCACTGTACTTCAGGCCAACCAGCTCTTCTCATACTCCAGGTTGATAGTGGTCAAGGTAACTTGGTCGGACTCAGAACACCTCTTCATTGCTATTTCCTCCCACTTACACTCACCAGCAGACCAACGTGGTTTCCAGCCAGATTATTTGTCTACTCATGTATTCTCTTTGAGTTTCAATCTTGGGATGGGGTTTATCCTGGAGGGACTTAATTGCTTGATGTTTCCCTGGCAAACAACTTGCTTGTTCTTTTAGTAGCCAATCAGAATGCTATGTTTATTTTTTATTTTCCCTCCTGGTCTTTCTTTCAAGAAATATTTTCTGTTTCTCTACTTGTTTCAGGTTGGTCTGTTTGCCATTTCAAGTGGGAATTTCCCATCTCAGAACCTTTTGCTTGGGGGTCAGGATTCCACCTACGGTCTTATACACTACAAATGCTTTGCAAGAAGCTGCTTTCATTCGTCAAGTTCTAGCACCACTTTTAGGTATTCCAATCAGGTATAGGTGGAGGGCAGGCTTACAAGATTCCTATAATCATATTTACGGATATTCCTTTCTATCCCCCTGTAGTGTCTATAGTCAGGAAGGGAAACAAATATTCATAAGACAGTCAAGCATTTTACCATTGTTTCCACTCTTTTACCCAGACTATGTTTCAATCCCTGTATTGAAGAGTATTTCGGTTCCAGGGGTGAGCATACACCAATTTTTACCTCAGTCTCTTTTAGCATATGCAAGCTTGCTTAAGTGTTCTCCTATCTACCTTGTTCTTGTATCCCTCTAACCCTTTTTGTGTATTGTCCACCCTAATGCCTGAATTGCGGTGTGTTTATTCCCCACCCTGTGCGCTACTCTCCTCTCCCTCCACCACACACCACCTGGTAACCAACAAAGAATTTTTTTATTGTTTAGTTTTCTTCATTTTAGTGTGGGTATCTTTTCTTAAGCGTTTACATTAATGTCCTTATGCAATATTTCTCCTTCAGTGACAGGCTAATTTCACTCAGCATAATGTCCTTAAGGTTCATCCATGATATGTGGTGGCTTACAGTTTCCTTGTTATTCTTCAAGGTAACATAATATTCCATTGTGTGTATACACCACTGTTTTTTTTTTATCCATTTTTCCATTCATGGGCACTTAGGCTGTCTCCATCTTTCTGTTATTGTTAATAGTGCTTCTATGAACATTGGTGTGCATATATGTATTTGTTTTATGACTCATATTTCTTGTGGATATATACCAAGAAAAGGAATTACTGGATTATAAAGCATTTCTATTTCCACCTTTCTGAGGAAGCATCATATTGTTTTCCAGAGTGGTTGGACCATATTGCAATCCCAACAGAAATGTAGGAGGGTCCCCGTCTCTCCACATCCTTGCAGCATTTATTGTCCTCTGCTTTTTTGAGCTTTGCTGTTATTGCTGGGATGAGATGATATTTCATTATTGTTTTGATTTGCATCTCTCTAATAACTAATTCCAAACCATGGCATTTTCAATAATCTCACATGAATGCAAAAGCTGGACAGTGAATAAGGAAGACCACAGAAGCATTTATGCTTTTCAGTTATGGTGTTAGAGGAGAATATTGAAACTTCTGTAGGCTGACAAAGAAACCAACAGATCTGTATTGGAAGAAGTGCACCCAGAGTGCCCCTTGGAGTCCAGGATGGCCAAACTTCATCTCTCATACTTCAGATATATTGTCAGGAGGGACCAGTCACTGGAGTAGGATATCATGTTTGGTAAGATAGAGGGGTCAGAGAAAAAGAAGACCCTTAGCAAGATGGATGGCAAAGTGACGGTATCAATGAGCTCAAGCATGGCAACAATTGTGAGGCTGGCCCAGAACCGAACAGTGTTTCTGACTCTTGTCAAGTCTCTAGAACAGAGTAGAACTGCCCCACAGGGTTTCCAAAACTGTCAGACAGCCACACCTGTTATCAGCTGAGCACTTAACCACTGAATTTTCAGGACTTCTAGCTTGTGTGTATATGTGTGTGTATGTGTTCTGTTCCCCTGAGCAGGGAGAGGTTCTGTTCTATAAGCCAGACATCAAGAGGAACAATGGTAATAATGAACATATACCCAGCTAAGCAAAGAAAGGGGAGTTTTGAGGTGGCACTGTAGGATAAGTAATGGACCATAAGGTCATATGAAGCACAACATTGGAAGTTGAAACTAATCAGCATCTCCTTGGAAACCCTATACAGGGTCACTATGAGTCAGAATCGACTCAATGGCACTTCACAACAACAAGCAAAAGAAGAGGTCCTGGTGTGGCATTGTAGGAATAGCAATGAACTGCTAACCACAAGGTCAGTGGTTCAAACCCACCAGCTGCTACTTGGAAACCCCATACAGGGTTTCAATAAATCAGAAAGTGTTAATTGGCACTTATCAACAATAACAAAGGAAAATATTACTAAGAAATAAAAATCAGAATTCTTCCTGGCTCAAAACAGACAATTCACCTGCAGACAATCAAGGCGGCCAGAGTGGATACAGAATGAAGGGTAAACTCACAAACCTGAGTCTATGAAGGGAACCAGATGGAAGGTGGAACATGGACCCCTGTAAAGGAAGACTCAAAACCTCACTACAGACAGCAAGTTTTGAACATATCAATCAATTAACCTTCATTCAACTCTAACTTACAGACCCCCTAGTGTGTCAGAGAACTAGCCCAAAGTGCTTCCTATGTTGTAATCTCTATAGAAGCTGACTGCCTCAACTTTGTATGGCAGAGCTGCTGGGTTGGTTCAAACTACCAAACACTCAGTGAGCAGCTGAGCACATAATCATTGTGCTACGAGGGTTTACAAAATGAACTTATGCAAACCCACTGCTGCTGAGTAGATTTCCAACTCCTAGTGGTCCTAAAGAACAGAGCCAAAATGTCCGATCGGGTTTCTGAGGCTGTCGGTTTTTATGGAAGTTGGTTGTCTTATATGCATATCTTGAAGCTATTTGCCTACATTTCTGATCTGGTAATGCTACATTAATTGGCAACCTGCAGTGTGGGAGAAAGATGGGTGATTGTCAAAAGGCCATAAGGAAATGAGGAGAAAACAATGCAGTTTAGGGAGTTTAGGCAATTTAGTTTTAAGAGAGAAAAGTTAATAAAAGAATTCCCCTCTTGAGAGAAAGAAAGCAGATGCTTCAAGCACACTTATACAAAAGTCCAAACAACCATCTTTGTTGTTGTGATAATACCACTTTAGAAGAGTTTCTCATAAAATTCATATCTCTATGAAATTCTGAGTGTTTCCATGCCAAAGCAGATATTGTCATATGCACATTTCCTTTGCCCATTTCAAGGAGCACTGGTGGCACCAAGGTTATCACCTGACCATTGACTGAAAGTTGATCTTTCAGACCCATCAGCTGCCCTGAGAGAGAAAGATGAGGCTTCTGCTCCTGTAAAGATGTACAGTCTCAGAAACCCTGTGGAACAGTTCTCTTTCCTACAGAGTCTCTATGAGTCAGAATCAACTCAGTGGCCATAGATTGTGTTTAGTGCCTACACTGTGGGGGCTATTCCAAGTGTCTCCTACACCCACTCCTCACTTCAAGAGGGTTAGATTCCAAAGACCATACTGTTGTGCAAAAACCAGCATTTTGGAGAAGTGGCAGTTCCAGGTTGCAGCCAGGGGACCCAGGTAGGGAAAGCTCCGATGAGAAGGGAGGGAGATCTCACGAAGGAAACTTTCGTATACCAAACACACAGTCTTCGAAATATCATAAGACCTTGTGCTTCAATCTCCTGAACTCAGAATTTTGAAAAATCACACTACTGAGGAAGTTACCAGCATATTAAAACTCTCCCACGCAGACTGGCAGGAGCTCTAGCAACTACCCCTCCCCACAGAGCCTAGAGGGTGGGGATAATGCCAGCCCCTCCAGAAAGTGATGTTTCCAGCAAAAAAAAAAAAAAAAAAAAGCCTAAAGAAACAAAACCACAAGAAGCAACACAACCCCCCCTCCCCAATCTCCCTGCTGCAGCTTAAGATCTTATCATGGACATCAGGCAAGACAGGTTACCTGTAGCACGGAGAGAGGGAGAGGGACAGTGACTTTTTCACGTCATCTACAACTGCCACAAATGTGAAGCGGCCTGCCCTACTCCCAGGTAGCAGTGTGGATCTTCCAGCTATGGTTCTGGTGGAACATGCAATCTCTCTCCCAGCATACAGTTTAAAATCTCCAGCTATCAATCAATCAACCCATGGCTGGGCATCTGCCTGAGTTTGCTGAGCAGGAGAAACTCAAGGCAGTCTATAAAAACCCAACAGAACAGATCTCAACCATTCCAAGTTTGGCACTGAGAACATGACGTTTACTGACAATCTGAGACAAAAGTAGCTGTTGATCTTTCTCCCATTAACTCCCCAATATATATCTGCCCACCTATACGACAGTGGCTAGAGGAGAGGCCTGAAAGAGGGGTCAACCCCACCCCTGCTGGAGGCTTCTATTTGCACACACACTGCTGGTGTAGCACAGAAAAGTTGACCAAAGCCTCATCTCTGCTCCAAAGTGGTGATTTCTGCCTATGCATTCATATTACTTCTGCTTTTGGTCCTTTTAATCACACATTTTTTCTGGAGGTGGGAGATTTTCCTCCCTACCTCACCTAAGAAGAAGCAGAAATCGTGGCCATATTGCCAAGCTATAAGCATATACCATAATAATCCACCACTTAGATAAGACCTAACAACACCTGCTACACATTACAGACAATAAGGGAAAACTATCTCCTGATCATATTTATAATAATTATAATAAACTAATAATAACCATGACCAACAAGAAGCAATTAACATTATCAAAACACGTCCAAAAACAGAAGAGAGCAGCTCATGCAAATGAGCTGGAGACAGACAAAGGCTTTATAGAGGAAGAGGAGCAGGTTCTGGATATGCCTGAAAGGGAATTCAGAAGAATGATATGGAAACAAATTCAAATACTCCGTAAAGGGGTCGTGGAAAATAAGGAAGAATTAAGGAAAGTATTGCAGGAACAATCAAATAGAATAGACACCAACCACACTGGAAACAATTCAAAACTTGCAAAAAGGTGACCAAGTGATCAATAATAAGATATCAGAAACAGACAATAGGCTGAAAGGGGAAAGGAGCAAACTAGAAGAGATGGAAGCCAGAACTAGTGAACTGGAATAAAATCTCTCAATATTGCCAAGATAGAAGAGCAAACAGCTAAAAGGATGAAACAATCTGAAGAGAGTCTAAGATTCATGATGGATAACATGAAGAGGAATAATGTAAGGATGAGCTCTGGTAGCGTAGTCATTACGAATCAGGCTGCAAACCTTAAGGTCAGTGGTTCAAAACTACCAGCTACTCCACGGGAGAAAGATGAGGCTTTCTACTCCCATAAAGATTTACACCCTCGGAAACCCTATACAGGGTCGCTATGGGTCAGAACTGACTCGATGGCACATAACAACAACAACAATTGGCATTCCGGAACAAGAAGAAGCAGAGAAGTCCACAGAAGGCATAGTTGAAGAGCTTCCGGAAGAAAATTTCCCTAACATCTTTTAAGATGAGACGATAAACATTCAAGAAGTCCAACTATCCCAGGAAGGATAAACCCCAAAAGAAAGTCTTCAAGACATATAATAATCAAGCTCTCCAAAAATCAAAGACAAGGAAAGGATACTAAAAGCGGCCAGGGAGAAGAGAAATATAACTTATAAAGACAAGCAAATTAGATTAAGCTCTGACTATTCAGAAAAACACATGCAGGCAAGAAGACAATGGAGAGACATATAAAAAACCTTGAAAAAAAAAAAAAACTGTCAACCAAGAATCGTCTATCCATCGAAACTATCAATCAAATACGATGGTGTGATCAAAACATTCCAGGATAAACAGAATCTGAGGGATTTTATCAAAACCAACCCAGCACTTTAAAACATCCTCAAGGGAGTTCTGTGGTCACAGAACCAACAAGAACAGATAACAAAAAAAAAGATTGACAGGTATGGCAACACCACCTGGAACACAGCCAACAGAGAGCAGAGTCCAGAACAGAAGGAGACTACAACAACAAAATCAAGGGAATGGAGAGAACAATTTAAAGACATAAACATATCAATGTCAAAGAAGGGACAAATGCAGCAACAGAAGCCCAGGTGGTGGGGATGCCAGGTAAATTACTGGTTACAATGGAGTATCCTAAATGCAGAGAAAAGTTAGTAGACTACAAGGTAACCCCAGAGAAAGTTAACATTCCACAACATATCATAAAAACAAATTCCCAAGCAGAACAAGCAAACAGAGAAACTAGGAAGAAACCGACAAGAAACAACTCAAAGAATACAAATCCAACACAAGAAGGAAAGCAGAACCAAAGAATGAAAATATCACCAAAAAAGTAACATAATGACAGCAATCAATTCATATTTATCAATAATTACATTCAATGTGAATGGATTGAATGCACCAGTGAAGAGACAAAGAGTGGCAGAATGGATAAGAAAACAAGATCCATTAATATGCTGCCTGCAAGAGACACACCTCACACACAAAGATAAAAAAAAGACTAAAAGTTAAAGGATGGAAAAAAGTTTACCAAGCCAACTGCAACAAAAAACAAGCAGAAGTGGCAATACTAATCTCCAACAAAGTAGACTTTAAGATAAAAGCTAGCATAAGAGACTCAATGGGAATACACACTCTGATTGGTGACCATGCACGACACTGATAAGGGGAAGTGAGGGAAAAACAGTAATGAAGCCGTGAGCTAAGCCCTACAACATTCAATAGACTCCTGTGAACTCAGTTGGAGACCTGGTCAGCCAGCAGTGTGGCAAGTCCTGGGGACTCATGGACTCAGAGTCAGTGACACAGCCACAGTTGACTAGAGTGGGTAGTGAAGCGTCCAGCTGATAAAAAGAGAGCAGACAGATGTAAGAACACCCACACTTGCAGATAATATCCACTTGACCTTGCTTCAATGACTAGATAATCAGAGCTCAACCAGAAGAAGAGAGAAGAGGGGAAAAGCTTCATCTTATACAATTTAATGAACTTGACCTGCACCTATGGATGCAGTAGCTCAAAAGAAGGAACAAATCTTTACTGCAAGTATCATTCCCACCCTCTCCACACACAGAGCAGACAGGGATGTGCAACTTGGACATTGGCTACCCAAAATGGTTTGGGGGCTACAAAGGCAAGAAGTGACTAGTTTACAAGCTTTCAAGAGGGAACCTAGATCCAGAGGGCATGGAGGAAGGTAGAGTCTCCAGTGAGTAGTATCCAACCTGTCTAGGAAGGGCTGATGAAATGAAATGTAGATGGGTCTCTTGTGATGCAATTGTGAATAAATGTTATCAGGACTGATTGTGAGGGTTGGAAACATAAAGGTGGATATTTTATAGCAAGGAGGGGAGTGATTAACATTTCAGTCTAGGAGCAGAGGGCCATGGGACCATCAATGTAGAAGAGCAGAGATCGGGAACCTACCCAGAGAAGCAGTGATGCCTGAGATGGAGGCAGAGACGATGACGTAGACAGATGGAGTGGATGGGGAATTCAGACGCAGAGAGGGAAAGGGTCTGTTTTCTGATGACCGGGGGTGGGGTGAGGAGTGGGGGGAAGGGAGCAGGGAGACAGGCTTGCATGGTTTGTTGATGATGCGTGGACAGCATTGTAACTATGGCAATGAAACGATATATGATAGAATGAATGTAAAACTAATGCTCTCCCATGTAAACCATCACATAATTCACAATAAAATATTTATTTTTTAAAAGAATCAACATTTTGGGAAAATGGAGGATGATGACATCATTACCTAACTGTCAAATTATATCAGTATATAGCTGTCAAAACATTGAGAATCATGGCCCAGCCAAGTTGACACATAACTTTCACCATCACAGCTGGCATGGCTCTTGTCTTGCACCACTGCTCATTCCTGGCAGGCAAACGTCATGGCAGCACCAAGTAGTTACACAGTAGATTTTTACTATTGTCTTAAATGTGAAACATCAGATAATTCTCATAATAATGCTGTGAGTTGGGTATTATCCTCCCCATTTTATGGGAGACAATCAAAGCATAGAGAGGATAAGTAAACATCTCAAAGTTTCATAAGTGGTAAGTGGCAGAACTGGGTTTTGAACTTAGACATTTTAGCTGTCAGTTTCCTGTGCTCTTTCATCTCCACCAAGAGATACATGTAGTTCTTTCCTAGAGTGAATATATTCTTCTTGTTAAGTACCATCAAGTTGCTTCCAACTCATAGCGACCGTGTATAGAATTTCTGAGGAGCGACTGATGGGTTGGAACTGCCAATATTACAATTAACAATCAAGTGCTGATCTTACAGCGCCACCCCAGAATTAGATGTTAAGTGCATATCTTGTTGTGCACAGAAGAATAAACAGACTATTGACTCTGAATTTTAAACATTTATGCTACCTCTTTGGAAAACAATGTTTCTAGAAATGGCTAAGCACTAGACTGCTAACCCCAAGGTCTGTGGTTCAAACCCAACAGCCGCTCTTTGGGAGAAAGATAAGGCAGTCAACTTCTGTAAAGACCGACAGTCTCAGAAACCCAATGGGGGCAGTTTGGCTCTGTCCTATAGGACCACTAAGAGTCGGAATCTACTCAGCAGTAGTGGGTTTGCATAATTCCATTTTGTAAACCTCGTAACACAATGACTATTCACTTAGCTGCTAATGGAAACTTTGGTGGTTTGAACCCACCCAGAATTCTGCAGTACCAAGATGAGGCAGTGGGCTTCTGTAGAGATGAGGACATAGGAAGCACTATGGGGGCAGTTCTCTGACACATCAAGGGGCGTTGTAAGTCAGAGTTAACTGAAGGGTTTATTGTTTGATGTGTTCAAAATTTGCTGTCTGTTGAGAAGTTTTGATTCTTCATTTACTGGGGGTCCCTGTTCCACCTACAATCTTGTTCCCTGCACAGACTCAGGCTTGAGTGTTTCCCCTTCATTCTGTATCCAATCTGGCCACCTTGATTGTCTGCAAGTGAATTGTTTGTTTTGTTCCAGAAAGAATTCTAATTTTTATTTCTTAGTAATATTTTCCATTGTTATTGTTGATTAGTGCCATTGAACCCGTTCTGACTTACTGAGAAACTATATGGGGCTTCCAAGGATCTGCTGGTGGGATTGAACCTCTGACCTTGTGGTTAGCAGTCCAGTGCTATTCCTACAATGCCACACCAGGAACTCTTCTTTTGCTTGGTGTTGTGAAATTCCGTTGAGTCGATTCTGACTCATAGTGACCCTGTATAGAGTTTCCAAGGAGTGGCTGGTGAGTTTGAACTGCCAATATTTTGCTTCATATGACCTCATGGTGGTGTTTTTATCCTACAGTGCCACCTCAAAACTCCCCTTCCTTTGCTTAGATGGTTCACGTTCGTTATTACCATTGTTCCTCTTGATGTCCCTGCTCACAGAACAGAGCCTCTCCCTTAACTGGGGATCAGAACACACACATACACACACAATCTAGGAGTCCTGGTAATGCAGTGGTTAAGTGCTCAGCTGCTAACATGTGTGGATGCCTGACAGCCTTGGTAACTTTCTGGGACAGTTCTACTCTGTGTTAGAGGCTTGGCAAGTGTCAGAATCCGACTCCACAGTAGTTTGATTGATTGTATTTAAATGTTGTTGTTAGGTGACAACAAGTTGGTGCTGAATCATAGCAACCCTATATACAACAGATTGAAACACTACCTGTTACACTTGAGCCCATGGTTGCTGCAACTGTGCCAATACATCTCGTTGGGAGTCGTCCTTGTTTTTTTGGCCTTTCCACATTACCAAGCATAGTGTCCATCTCCAGGGACTGGTCCCTCCTGATAATTTGTCTGAAGTATGAAGACAAGTCTGGTCATCCTGGTTATTAAGGAATATTCTGGCTGGACTTCTTCCAACACAGATCTGTTTGTTCTTCTGGCAGTCTCCATTGTGTTTCCAGTATTCTTCTCCAACAACGTAACTCAAATGCACCAAGTCTTCTAGGGTCTTCCTTATGCAATATGTAACTTTCAAATACATATGATGCTATTGAAATTACTATGACCTGCGTCAGACATACCTTAGTCTTCAGATCGATATCTTTGCTCTTGAACATTTTAAATATATCCAATACGTAAACGAGGGGTCTTCCTAATTTTTATGGAAATTTTATTTTCCTTTCCATTTTTATTGAACTTTTTGTAGCCTACCCACATTTTTACTGTGTTTTCTGTGAAAGTGACACAGCAAATAAACTTTCCACTACAATTCTACATAAATGGCTCAGTGACATTGGTTATTGTCATGACTGTCTAGTGTTGTCAATAGAAATACCACCAGTGGATAGATTTAGCAAGTTTATTTCTTCACAGTTGAATGATTAGAAGTCTAAATTCAGGGTGCTGGCTTTAGCGAAGGTACTTTCCCTCTGTAGGTTCTGGGGGAAGGGCTTTGTGTGCTAGGTGACTTTCATTGTGCATAGTATCTGCTATTTCCTGAACTCAGTTTGCCTTGTTGCTTGTTTATTCCTGGTGTGGTATTGTAGATAAGCACAAGACGATAAGGTCGACAGTTCAAACACAACAGTTTCTCCTCAGAAAGCTTATAAAAAGTTCCTATAGTCAGCACTGACTTGACATCACTTAACAACAACAGCATATCTCAAAAGGTATTGACTCCCACAGAATGGGAAAAATCTTTTGAAATGACACCTCAGGCATGGGACTTATTTCCAAAATATATAGGAAATTACAACACCTCTAGAAGTAAAGATAAGTAGCCCAATTAAAAAATGGCACAGGCCATGAACAGACACTTCACCAAAGAAGACATTTGGGCTGCCAACAAACATAAAGAAATGTTCACGATCATGAGTCTTTGTTGCTGTTGTTACGTGCCATCAAGTTGGTACACATTCATAGAGGCCTTATGCACAGCTGAATGAAACAAACTCACTACTGTTGCCACGCTTGAGTCCATTGATGCTGCCATTTTGTCAATCCATCTCTCCAGGTGTCTTCCTCTTTTTCTCTGACCCTCTACCCTATCAAACATGATATCCTTCTCCAGTGACTGGCCCCTCCTGACAATATATCTGAAGTATGAAAGACAAATTTTGGCCATCCTAGCTTCCTAGGAGCACTCTGGCTGCACTTCTTTCAACACAGATCTTGGTTCCTTTGTCAGCCCACAGCACTTTCCATATTCTCCTGCAAGCTCTATAGAAAGCTTGTAAGCCTGCCTTCATCCTATAACTGATTGGAATACCTAAAAGGGGTGCTAGAACTTGCCCAAAGAAAGAGGCTTCTTGCAAAGCATTTGTAGTGTATAAGACCATAGGTGCAATCCTGATACCCATGCAGAACCTTCTGAGATGGTAAATTCCCACTTGAAATGATAATCAGAACAACCTGAAGCAACTAGAGAAACAGAAGATATTTCTTGAAAGAAAGATCAGCAGGGAAAACCAAAAACAAACACAGCAGTCCGATTGATTACTACAAGACCAAGAAAGTTGTTTGCCAGGGATCTATCAAGGGAAACAATCAAATCCCTCCAGGATAACCCCATCCATGAATGACACTCAAAGAGAACACATGAGTAGGGACATAATCTTGTTGGCAACCATGTTGGTCTACTGGTGAGTGGAAGTGGAGAGAAAAAAGAAATGAAGAGGTGCGCTGAGTCCGACCAAGTTACAGTGACCTTCGTCAACCTGAAGTATGGGAAGAGCTGGTTGGCCTGAAGTACGGTGGGATCTGGGAACTTCCAAGCCTATGGATAAGGACATGGACACCAAGGGCTAGAGCTGAGAGTGAAGTGTCTAGTTGATAAGAAGTGAGATGATATGCACAAGGGCACACAAATGTGCAGATGGTGACCATTGGGATTAGCTTCAATTGCTGGATGATTCATAAATCGACTAGAGGAAGAAATAGTGAGAAAAAAGAAAAAAAATATATTATTTTTTAAAAGTAAAGAGGAGTAAATTGCTACAATCTGATGAACTTGACCTATACTTGTGGAGGTAGTAGCTTAAAATACCAACCAAGTGAGAAAGAAACTTTTTACAGCAAGGATCATTCTCATTCCAATCTACGTAGGATTGATAGGGATGGGTAACTTAGACATTGGCTACCTAAAATCGAGGAGGGGGAAGTAAAGGCACACAGTGACTGTCTTACAAGTTTTCTAGCAAGAGTTTAGATTCAGAATGTGTGTAGGAAGGTAGAATCCTCACTGAGTGACCAAAAAACAACATTCTTATCAATGGAGAAAAGATTCGTGTTGACAAGGGTCAAAGATTAACACTCACTGAAGCAGCAGTGAAGAAATCAAACAAATTCATTCTTCTTGCATCAACTATTAACACTCATAGAAGCAGCAGTGAAGAAATCAAACGAATTATTGCATTAGGCAAATCTGCTGCACAAGACCTTTTTAAAGTGTTGAAGAGCAAAAATGTCAGCTTGAGGACTAAGGTGCACCTGACCCAAGCCATGGTATTTTCAATAACCTCATATGCATGTGAAATCTGGACAGTGAATTAGGAAGACCATAGAAGAATTGATGCTTTTGAGTTATGGTGTTGGAACAGACTATTGAAAGTGCCATGGGCTACCTAAAGAACCAATAGATCCATTTTGGAAGAATCGCAGCCAGAGTGCTCCTTAGAGGCCAAGATAGCCAAACTTCCTCTCTCATAATTTGGACATATTGTCAGGAGGGATGAGTTACTAGAGAAGGACTGGTGGTGGGTCAAGGAAAAGGAGGAAGATCCCCAACAAGATGGATTGACAAAATGGCAGCATCAATGGGCACAAGCATGGCAACAGTAGTGTGGCTGGCCCAGGATCTGGCAGTGTTTCATTCTTCTGTCCATAGGGTTGTTATGAGTTGGTGCCCACTCAATTGCACCTAACAACAACAACAAGAAGAAGACAGGTCTTGTGAAAGATTGGAAAAGCACTCTCATGACTCCATAGTGAGTAACTGTTATGTCTAATTGCAATTGTTGCAACTGTAAAGGTAGAAGCTTTGTAGCAAAAAGGGATGAGTTGTTAATATTACAGTTGAATAGCCAAGGACCCTGAGACCATTAAGGGAGAAGAGCGTGAGCAGAGTGTCGGACCCTACCCAGAGAAGCAGCGATGCCACAGATGAAGGCAGAGGTGCATGCAGTAACAAAGCAGCTGAAGACTCTAGTCTCAAGGAGGGAGAGGGGTGTTTGCTTTTGGCAGGGTGAAAGCTTGCAGGGTGTGAACTTTGGCTGTTTGAATAACTGTATATTCCTGAGTGCCTTGCTGTAAATCCCAAACAAACAAACAACAACAACAAAATTCGAGGGAATAGAATGATGAAGTATGCAGGGGAGTGTAGTCATTGCATTGAAACAAATACAAAGAAATGAATGTAAAACTGATGTTCCCCATGTAAACTATCATTCAATTCACAATAAAACCATTAAAAAAAAAAAAAAAAAGATTTTGACTAAGTCACACCCTAGAGAATGATTGGCTGGGCTTGGGATCTCAGAACAATAGTCTTGGGAGACATCATGGTTAATTCACATAAAATGTACTGCACAAAGACAATGCTCTAAATCTTACTTTGATGAGTAGCAACTGAAATCTTAAAAACTTATGAATGGCCATGTAAGATACAACTATTGGTTCTTCTTTTTCTGGAATAAAGAAAAATGAAGACTCTTGAAATCATTTAATCCATTGGATTAATAGCCTTTGTGAACATGAGTCTTCACAACTCTGAGACCAGAAGAACTAGATGGTACCCAGCTACCACTACCAAATGTTTGGAAAGAGGTGACATTTGAAGTTCCTGGAGAGAATGGGAGAAAACTCTAACTAAATAAATAAGACCATGTTTACGATCACATACAGATTATGATCCTTGGTAACTCTTTGGGTCTGGAAATAAACTAACATCTGTGGCTCAATTGTCAGCCAAGCAATAGTTCTATGAGGGAGACAAGAAAGCTAGTGAAGTATGCACACTATAGAATTCTCAAACATTAAAGATCCAAAGGGTAGCATTGACCTAAGGACACAATTGAGAAAGGTGGGTAAAGAAGTAGGAATAGAAACAGGAAACCAAAAGAGGAAGAAATAAGCAATGTTACATTGTGAGGGTTGCAGTGGAGATGAAAGAAAATGCATGATTTGTTGAACATAAAACTGATGATCTGATCTGTAAACTTTCATGCATTTCATTACAAAAATTAAAAAAAAAATCCTACATTACACTATTACTGTCTCTTTAACATGAATCTCAATACAGGAACAACAGGAGCCAGTGTGCTTCTGAAACACTTAGAAAGGACTCAAAGTCAATGGTTTATTATTCTACTTTATGGACATATGGTTGGGGTATGACAGTGCTCTGCGACTTAAATTGGGGCTTACTTTTAGTTAGATCATGTGATGAAACTTAATTAAAATACTTAAATGGTGAGTTCTGTTATTCAATCTCAGTGCGTGCTTTGCATTTTTGTTTTTTGTTTGCATATGTCTATAATTGGCTTGACATCATGTGATGACTTTAAGTAATGGCATACAACACATGTGTAGTTGCATGACTGGCAGTTGTTAATTTGTAGACTCCTCATGGAGAGTCATCATCTGCTACTTTGACCTGCTACAAAAGCAAAACCTTCCTTTTTCAGAGGTTGTTATCCTTTGAAAACCATTTCACAGGAAGTTATTTAGATAATATAGAGTTTTAAATGATGTGAAAACAAATTAAAAGCAAAAAGACAAACAGCCCAATCAGAGCAATAGACAAAGATCTTGAATAGACATCTAACCAAAGAAGAAATACTAATATACTAATGGTCATTGAGCACTTTGGATATGGTTAATGTCCCCAGTAACTTGAGAAATGTACATTAAAACCACAATGAAAGTGATTTTATATATCTGTGATATATATATATATATATATATATATATATATAACAGCTGTTGGAGGGCATGATGCTGATAGGAAATGCAAAAGGTACAGCTATGGTGGGAAACAGTTTGGTGGTTTCTCAAAAAGCTCAATGTAGAATTACCATGTAACCCAGCAATCCCACTACTATGTATATAACCCAAAATATTGAAGGCAAGAATGCTTGTACATGATTGGTTTCTCCAGCACTATTTACAACATCCAAATGGTAGAAACAGCCTAAATATACCCATTAACAGATGCATGAAGAAACTTAATGTGACAAATACACACAATGGGATATAAATCCTAAAAGGAAATGACATATTTTAGGTGTATAAACCCTGAGGACATTATTCTAAATGTCAGCCCAAATTGGATAAGTATCACATGAAATATCTAGGATAAACAAATGTGTAGAGACAAGTTTATCAGTGGTTATCAGAGGTGGGAAAGAAAGGGTGAGGACACTCATTGTTTAGTGAACACTGAGCTTCCACTACAGATGATGGAAACATTGAGAAATGGATACTCGTGGTGATCGGCCAACATAATGAATGCATAAGTGTCAGTGAATTTTACCTGGAAAAATTGCTGGGATGGCAAATATTTTGTTACATGTATAATCATATTTCTACGATTTGTCCGTCAGTTTGTGCTGTGATGGCTTGTGTGTTGCAGCAATTTTGGAAGGTATGCCACTAGTATTTCAAATACCAGCAAGGTCACCCATGGTGGAAAGATTTCAGCTGAGTTTCCAGATAAACAGAGACTAGGAAGGAGACACAGGTCATTTCTGAATGATTGACCACTGAAAACCTAATAACGAGCAGCAGGACATCCATGCTAAAAGAAGAGCCCTCTCAGTTTGGGAGACACTAAAAATATCATTGGGGAAGAGCTACCTCCTTCAAGTAGAGTTGATCTTCATGACATGGATGGAACAAAACATTTGGGACCTTCATTTGTTGATGGAACATGAAAAAAAGAAGAAACACCTACCAACATCTATTAATTATCATAATATGGAATGTATTAAAGTATGAATCTAGGAAAATTGGATTAGAAATGAAACAGAATGCAAAGATATCAATATCATAGACATTCATTAGCTGAGAGATATTGGTATTGGCTATTTTGAATCTGACAATATTGTGACTTACTATGCTGACAAAAATAAATTGAAGAGGAGTGACATTCCATTAATTTAAAAAAAAAAGAGCATCTTAAGATCAATCTTGAAGGGCAAAACTGTCTGTGATAGGGTAATATCCATAACCCTATAAAAGTCCTGGTGTGGTGTTCTAGGATAAGCACTGGGCCTCAAGGTGAGAGGTTCAAACTCATTAAGTGCTCCTTGGAAACGCTAAACAGGATTGATAAGGGTTGAAACTGGCTCAATAGCACTTAGCAACAACCATAACTAGGAAGATTAGCTATTACCACTATTATTCTATTTATGTACCAACCACTGAAGTCAATGGTGAAAAATTGAAAAATTCTGTCAACTTCTTTAGTCTGAAATTGATCAAATATGCTACAAACATATGTGGATACTTACTGGTAATTAAAATGTGAAAGTTTGAAACAAAGAGGAAGGATCCTTAATTGATATAAAACTTGTAGGGAAGAACATACTTAGCAGTTCTTAAATTGAAAGATCTGAAGGAAAAATCCAAGTCTTGGGATGAGGGATTCTATAGGCAAAATATTAAAGGACTCAGGAAGCATCAAAAGAAGATGGAAGGAATACACAGAGCTACTGAACAAAAAAGAATTGGTCAAAGTCCAATCATGCCAAGCAGTGGCATATGATCAAGAACAAATTGTATTGATAGGAGAAGTCCAAGCTGCAATGAAGTGTAGAGGAATTGACAGCATGCATATTGAAATTTCTCATCAGAGTGATACAGAGCTACAGATGCTTACTCATCTATGCAAAGAAATTTGGAAGACATGTTTGTGTGTTCATTCCATACAGCCTAGCCAATGACATGTGGAAATCATTGAACAGTAACATTACTATCACATTATGCCGACAATAATTTAAGTAGAGTTGTAGCAGCACATCAAAAGGGGGTTGCCAGAAATTCCAAAGAGGTGTGGAAGTAGAGATATCATTGCTGACATCAGATGGATCTTGATTGAAAGCAGAGAGTATTAGGAAGACGTTTAGTAGTGCTTCATTAACTATGAAAGGCCATTCGACAGGGTGGATAATGGCAAGTTATTTACAGCTTTACAGTGCAGGAATATTCAAGAACACTTGATGGTGCTCATAAGGAACCTGTACATACACCCAGAGGCAATTGCTGGAACAGAAAAAGCGGGCACTGAATAGTTTAAACTCATAAAGGGTGTGTGTCCATTCACCATACTTATTCAATCTTATCAAAAAATTCATTTTACTTAACTTCACAATCAACACTCATGGAAGTAGCAGTCAAGAAACCAAATTAGTATCGCAGTAGGCAAATCTGACCTCTATTAAGTGTTGAAGAGCAAAGATGTCACTTTGAGGACTAAAGTGCACCTGACACAAACAATGGCATTTTCTATAGCCTCATATGCATGTGAAGAATGGAAGATTGTTGAATAATTGATACATTTGTGTTATGGTGTTGGAGAAGAGTATTAAAAGTACCATCGACTACCAGGGGAATAAACAAATCTGTGTAGGAAGTACAACCAGAATGCTCCTTAGAAGCCAAGATGAACGGATATGGCCTCTCATACTTTGGACATATTATCAGAAGGGACCAGTCCCTGGAGAAGGACATCATTCTAGATCAAGTGGAGGGTCAGTAAAAAGAGGGAAACATCTGTGAGGGACTGGTTCAGTGACAATGGGTTCATCATAGCAGACATTGTGAGGATGGTCCAGAATCAAGTAGGGTTTCATTCAGTTATATAGCATCGCTAATGGTTGGAACTAATTTGTTGGCACCTAAGAACAACAACAACATGATGCAGAATGGTCATTGAATCCAAAAGTGCAAGTGACACTGCCAATATCACAAACCAGCCCTGTTTTTAGTTGTTTTACATACTGTTTCCACTCCTCCTTGAAGTTCTTCCAATTCTGTTTGGGCATTTGACTTCATGTGTGACCTCTCTCAGCTTTTATAGGTATTATCTTCCATATGAGGAGTCCTGGAGTTACAGTGGCTAATCACTCAACTGCTAATCAAAAGTTAGATGGTTAAAATCCCCAGTCACTCCATGGAGAAGAGATTGTAGCAGTCAGCTTCCATAAAATGGTCAGCCTTGATAACCCTATGGGACAGATCTCCCCTGTCCTACAGTGCTTCTATGATTCAAGATCATCTCAATGGTAGTAGCTTTGGTTTGATTTGATCTTATAAACGAAGACACCCTGGTGATAAAAATTCAAGTGCATGGCTGTTACTAGAAGGTTAGCAATTTAAACCTACTAAGGAGCTCTGGTAGCGTAGTGGTTACGAATCGGGCTGCGAACCTTAAGGTCAGCGGTTCGAAACTACCAGCCGCTCCGTGGGAGAAAGATGAGGCTTTCTACTCCCGTAAAGATTTACACCCTCGGAAACCCTGTACAGGGTCGCTATGGGTCGGAACCGACTCGACGGCACTTAACAACAACAACAACAACTCTGCAACTTAAAGACCTATCTGCTTCTATATAGATCACAGCCTGAAGTCCCATAGTGCATATATGATTGTATATGATTAGTATAACTGTGAGTCAGAATCCAGTCAACAACTCACAGTAAGAACATCTGACATACACTGAGGAAGTCCCTGGCATAGATCCTAGAATAATCCCCTCAGTGTTGGTGAGGGTCTGAAAGAAAGAGTTATCCAGGATCACATTATGGTTAAAAGCTGGCCACCTGGCCTTCCCTGGGTTCCATGGAAAGACCAGGGTTCCTGTCACTGTGAGCAGTTATGGAGAAGGCATGGGAGGGGTGGGCATTCAGCAGCCTAGAGGAGCATTAGTAAGATCTTATCTAAGGTAAGAGGACTTTAGGTAAGTGCTCAGGTAAGACGACCCAGGATGTGGCCTCACTTCCTTGGCAATAGAACCCAACAGAACTTGGAAGACTTGTAACCAGTCTCCAACTGCTCTCCACTCAGCTCACTTGGGTAGAGACAGTTGGTGAATCACCATGTTTTCTTGTTGTATCAAGAAACCCAAATGTTTGAACTTTTCAGAAAATTTCAGAAGATGGCTCAGCTCTCACCCATGAAGATGCTGGCTTTATTTTACAAAAAAACAAGCAGACAGTAAAAATGGGTCCTTGGACAGGCTGAGTCTATTCAAGTCACCACTGTGGTTCCATCTGAGTAGCCCCACAACCCTCCCCAGCCCAGAGCCATTCCCATGCTATGCCAGCCCTTCCTCATAGGGAGCCATAGTGGGGGCAGAGAGGGAAAAAGGACAGAGCTCTTGATGATGAAATTATCTAGATGACAAAGGAATGGTTTAGGGTGAGAAGAATGTGGGATCAGAGGAGGTCTCATGTGATCTAGAAAGACCTGGGAGGTGGTGATGATGAGGATGATGATGGTGGTGCTGTTTCACAACTAACATTTGAGTGTTCTCCTAGTTCCAGCCTTTCACGGAGGGTAACCTCTGCAGCTGGGCAGCAGCTGGGGGATTTCCTGGAAATCAGCCACATACAGTGCTCACCCAGAGCCTGGCTCAGCAGAAGAAGCTGCTGAAGGGACTGTCCAAAAGTGTCCAGACATCTTCCCAGAACTCTCTGCCTCATTCCTCAGTTATGCTGTGACACTGAGCACTGTAATTTCCCCATTTGTAAAATGGGTGTGAGATTTCATATAGTAGGTTCTTATCCTTAGTGTAGCCAGAGGAAAGATCTTCTGATACCAGGCCCACTCAGTTAACAGGAAAGGTAGTCCTTGAGGCCATTCATTCAACAAATATGCAGGAAGAGGCTCTGAGTCTCCTTCAATCAGCACAGCAGACACCATCCCCACCCTCTAGGTTCTTAATCTAGTTGGTTAGGTAGACAGGAACCATGGTCATCACCAGCAGGGGGTGTCCACAATGCATCACCAGTGACGTCCTTCCCTCCTCCTCTATGTATGGTTGTGTCCTCAACTATTCTGACTGGGACAGAGGAATCCAGGAACAACTCAAAGGGTGAGTAGACTCTAGGTTAAGAAAGAGGGGCTCCTGTCTGCACAGATGGTTGGGAGCCATGGGAGGAGGCTATGGTTTGGAAGGAGAACTGGGCATACGGCTGGCTCCCAACACTTAGATTCACCTATAGGAAGGTGTTATTCCACAGGATAAGCACTCAACATCAAGCTTGGTTTAAATCATAAGGTCGGTAGTTCAAACTCACCAGCCACTGATCAGAAAAACTTTGCAGGGTTGCTATGAGTCTAAACCGACTCGAAAGCACTTAACTATAACAATGTGAGGATTGAATTCAACCTGTAGGAGGAAGCTGCCACAGAGCGTTGAAATTAAGCCCCCTCGCTCCCAATGTAATGAGTAATAGAGAGGGAATTAGAGGCTCAAAGCCAGCCCTGAGAGATTCCATCCACACCATAGTCCCTCCTACCATCAAGGGTCCAGAACAGGATGTGAGGGGAGAGTCCTGCTCCTAATTTTCTTGAGCCCCAGCCTTAGGTGCATGTGGGGCAAAGGGCTGGGGCCCTTCTATTTGTGAGAACAGTGTCAAAAGGAAGATAAGATCCTCCCATGTACACAGGGAATACAACATCCACAACAGGGAGCAGGGAAGGAGGGAGAAGCTGACCTCAGGAAAGTTAGGGTAGGCACAGTGGTCCAGCCCCTGCTGGGGTGCTGTGGAGGTCCTTGTGGAAGGAAAGCCAGGCCCCTAACACTGCTGTCATCCCACTTACCCTCAAGGCCATGATCTTCATCCTTGGCAGCTGGATAGAAAAGTATCCTGAGGATTTCTATCCACCTCAAGACCTGCTTCCCCTCAAGTTTGTGATTGCCTATTGCCAGTTGAATATGCCGGGCTCAGATCTGGAGCGCAGAGCCCGCCTGCTCCTTGTTCAGCTGGAGTCTTCAGAACCCATGGACACAGAGTCCCATGGTGAGGAGAAAGGAGTGGGTGTATGTACTTAGGTGTGCAGGATCATGGGACTGGTCCACACAGCAAGTGTGTCCAGAGGCAGGTGGTAAGCAGAGCTCCTGGGAACTTGATCCCAACCTCTGGAGGCCTCAATCTGGGGGTAGATCTGCAGAGGGGAGGTTGTACTTTGGGAATGTGTTCGTCTTCACACAGGGAATGTTAGGAGTGTTGGGGAACTTCTCTCTTCTTCTAGCTCCAGCACCAGGTCCAGCATGTGCTCTCCAACCCGCTCAAGGTCCAGCCCCACCTACAGTACCTATTATAGGACCACATCCTGAGGGAGACCAGGTCTGACCCCAACTTCTCCATCAGCACTCCCAGAACCTGAGGGAGAGACTGCTTCTGTTCCACCTGGAGATCTACCTGGAGCACCCCCTCCAGTAACTACTCCAGAGGCATAACTGGCCTCAGTACCTACTACATCATCAGCTTAGGCTGGGGTCAGCTCCACCTTGACCCTCCCCTCCCTGAGAGGGAACCTTTGTGATCACATTCAACTATTTTCTTACTTTATTTTGCTCTATAGTACAGTCTAAGTATTATTTGAAGTTGAATTTAACATTCAATAAAATTTTACATTTTAGTCATTAGAAGATTCACAAATCACAGTGATTTTCAGCATCGCAGTGACTGGTTCCAGATCATGCTCACCTCCCACATGAAACTCCATAACCTGCATCTCCTTAGGCCCATTCTCTGCTCTCCCCTCCCTGTACCCTGTGAATCACGATTTGCTTTTCTGAGTCTATGCATCTACCTACTCTGTAGAGTTCACCTACATGGAACCATTCACCTGCTACAGTCCACATAGCCCAATGTTTTGGATACTCACCCATGTTGTGCCTTGAGTCAGTATGAACTTCCTTTCTTTCAATGGCTGGATGATATCTATGAAGGACCACATTGTGAGTAAACATTCATTTGCTGATGAACATTTAGTTTGCTACACTTATGACTAATGTGAGGGGTGTTCTGATGAGAATCATGCCCCAGGATTTTCTGGAGGGCCTGTCTTCATGAGAAATTCCTGGGTGTGGACAGAGCTGCAAGGCAGTGTGGGGAGACAGCCCATGTATGGGGCATCATTGTTAGAAATGATGAGTAGGCAGACAAGTGATGGGAGGAAAGGATGTGGAGAAGCCTGGGGACGTCCCAGGTTGGGTCACAAGGAGTCACTGTGGGTGAAGGGCAGCACTGGCATGGTGATAGAGCATGTGAAGGAGAAGATCAAATCATTCTTTAATGAGCATGGAGACTGATTTTACTGTGCTGAAGGCTGTGGACTAAGCTCTGTGTTTTTGGGTTTTTAATTTTTTTTTTTTTTTTATAGAGAATTGGGTGAGAGATTATATGAGAGAACCTCAGCTTTATGTTCATTGTATCACATTTTGTTTCATTGCAATGTTTACAATCCCATCTATGCCTCATAATTCAATAGCATTTGCTTCCATTCATTCATGGATTTGAATTTTATTATTATTATTATTATTTTTACATCGAAGCACTCAGGAATATATAATCATTTAAACAAATGAAGGCACACCCTGCAAGCCAGCCCCCCGGCCTTCAGCACTCAGCCCCTCTTCCTCCTTGAGTCTAGAGTCCCCAGACGCTCCATCTCTCCACTTCATCGTCTCTGCCTCCAACCCTGGCATCATTACTTCTTTGGATAGGTACCCATATTCTGCCCTTCTCAAATAAAAACCTGCGATATGCAGATGATACAACATTGCTTACTGAAAGTGAAGAGAGCATTTACTGTTGAAGATAAAAGAACACAGCCTACAGTATGGATTAAATATCAATGTAAACAAAACAAAACTTTAACCACTGGACAAATAAACAACATTCTTATCAACAGAGAAAAGATTGAAATTGTCGAGGACTTCATTCTTCTTTGATCAACTATCAACACTTAGGAAAGCAGCAGTCAAACGATCAGATGATATATTGCATTAGGCAAATCTGCTGCATAAGACCTTTTTAAAATGTTGAAGAGCAAAGATGTCAACTTGAGGCCTAAGGTGCACCTGACCCAAGCCATGGTGGTTTTAATTATCTCATATGTATACGAAAGCTGGACAGTGCATAATGAACACAGTAGAAGAATTGATGCCTTTGAATTATGGTTTTGGAGGAGAATATTGAAAGTGCGATGGACTGCCAAAAGAACCAATAGATCCATTTTGGAAGAAGTGCAGTCAGAGTGCTCTTTGGCAGCCAAGATTGCCAAACTTCATCTCTCATACTTTGTACATATTGTCAGGAGGGACCAGTTGCTGAAGAAGGACATCATGTTTGCAAGGTGGAGAGTCAGAGAAAATGAAGAGGATCCCCAATGAAATATATTGGCCAAGTGGCATCATCGATGGACTCAAGCTTGGCAACAGTAGTGAGCTTGGCCCAGGATCGGGCAGTGTTTTGTTCTTCTGTGCATAAGGTCGTTATGAGTCAGTACCAACTTTACAGCACCTAACAAAACAACAAAGAGCCGGTTTTCAATCATAATGAAAGTCTATATATGAAGTCGTCTGTAATCTGCAATCAGAGTTGTTATGTTCTGACTCTTCATAAAAGAGATTAAGAGATGGTAGAGCATTCCCAATTCTTTGGAGATTCATCTGAGTTTCATTTATTCCCAAAGCCTTCTTTATGGCCCAGTTAAACTCCTACATGTGCTAGATGCTTCCAGAAGAGATGCCCACCATATTTGCACATGATGATGGTGAAGGTTTTTATTCTTGTTGACTCTGTGTACATCTCAGGATGTGAATTAAAATGGCAACTGATGTTTTGCTCTATTGCTTCTTGGAATGTTACTACAAATGGCTGACCCCTGACTCATAATAAATCACCCAACTCACCACCAAACCCCCATGAATGGACAGCATGTTTGTTTGGCAGTTTTGCAGGGCTCTAAAGGAATGGAGTTTGAAAGTATGTAGCATGTCGGACCAGCTTTAAACATCAAATATCATCTTTTATCCAAGTAGACCTTGGGTGATTAACATAAATTTATGGACATCCTGTAGTTACAAACTGACCCTTTTGAAGCCTGCTACATTAGAAATTAGGGATGCATACAGTAGTTTGTAATACAATGAGCATCCAAATATCACTATTATTATTACCGTATTGTTATGCTTAAGATTTTAATTTCAGTGTATCTGGAAGCCCTTCTTCAATATTTTTTATGCAGTGGAAGATATGCTATATAATAATACACATGAAGAGAAGCATTTGACTAAGTGACATTATGTAAGAGACATTGTACCTAACTGTTCTAAATCAAGTTTAAACTGACTTTCAGACAGATAAAGGTAGGGAACTCATTTGTAAAATGGTAATTGCCGGTATATTGTAATTTAACGCAGAGTAGTAGTCATCGTATGACACTGTAGGATAAGCACAGGAGTTCAGGTGAATTTAAACCCCAATGTCAACTCAAACTCTCCAGATCTCTCCTTGGAAACTCTATACTGGGTTGCTATGGCCAATATATCTTGATGACATTTAACAACAGCAACCAGTGTATAAAAACACTTCATTATAATGTTTTTAAATTATTCTAAAATTCAGTGATACAAAATCAATTGCATAACATTGGAAGTTGAACGGTCTTAATTTTTGGACTCCCTGGTTGTGTAGTAATTAAGCATTCTGCTGATAACAAAAAGGTCAGCTGTTCAAACTCATCAGTGGCTTGGTTGTGGGAGAACAATGTTTCCGTCAACTCCCACAATGGTGTCTGCCTAGAAAACCCTGTGAAGCAGTCCTTCTATTTCTTACAGGGTTGCTAAGAGTAAGGATCAATTTGACGGGAACAGGTTTGTTTTTTATATGGGTAAACTAATTTTGGAATCCTGATCTGGTGATCTAGGATCAGCATTGAACTGCTAACCCTATGGTCAGCTGTTCAAATCTAACAGCCACTCTGCTGGTCACTGAGTCAGAATTGACTCAACGGCACACCATGGCAATAAAATAATTTTGGTAAAATAAATAAACTCCTTTTTTTTTAAAGAAAATGTGAAGTGCTATTCATTAACCCTGCTTATTAGAATCCATTTATGACCAAGTTCAGGGTTTAAGCTGTTTCCTTAATCTGTTTTACTTTTTTATACTTTGCATATTTCAAGAAGCCCTGGTAGCTCATTGCTTAAGCAGTCATCTACTAACATAAAGGCTGGCAGTTGAGACCTACCCACTGGCTCCACCAAAGAAAAACTTGACCATCTGCTCCCAGGACAGCCTAGGAAACCCTAGGGAAGTTCTACTCTGTCACATGCGGTCTCAATTGGTAGGAATGAACTCGGTGGCAATGGGTTGTTTTGTTCTGTTTTAAGATTTGACTCACTTCTGAAAGAATGCAACTGTATCATTCAGTTTTTCAGCTTAGCAGATTCCAGGGTGGACATGACTCAGGACAACAGATGGCACTGGGTGGAATATGTGGCCCATGCAGACAGCAAATGGGTACACAGGCACCAGATGGCTTTCTGAGTCTTGTCCAGCTATAAATGTGGACATAAAACTGTTGTCATTTTGGATAGGATCCTACAGTCCCCATCACTGTGGTCACCCACAGAACATGTGCAGTAACACAGGGGCCAGGTACTGGGTGCCACAAGCCGTCAGTCCCACTTCTTCCCATTAGGTGTCACCACGCTGGTTTGAGAGCACAAGGCTGCTATGTGTGTGTGAAAATGCCATCCAAGTTTCTTCTTGTTAGGTTCAATTGTTGTTGTTGTTGTGAAGTACATGTATCTTGGCATATCTTGTTTCTGAGGCTGCAGGTCTTTAAGGAAGTTGGCTGCCTTATATGCATATCTTGTTGTGAAGTACATGTATCTCTTGGTGGAGATGAAGAAGCACAGGAAACCAACAGCCAAAATGTTTGAGTTCAAAACCCAGTTTTGAACTAGCCAGTTACCACTTGTGAAACCTTGAGTTGGTTATTTAGCCTCTCTGTGCCTTGATTGTCTTCCATAACATGGGGTGGGTAATACCCAACTCACAGCATTATTATGAGGATTATCTGATGTTTCACATTTACAACAATAGTAAAAAAATAATCTGCTGTGTAACTACTTGGTGCTGCCATGATGTTTGCTATGTGCAGAGGTGCAAGATGAGAGCAATGCCAGCTGTGATGGTGAAGGTTGTGTGTCAACTGGGCTGGGCCATGATTCTCAGTGTTTTGGCAGCTATATAATGATATAATGTGGCAGTTAGGTAATGATGTCATCATCCTCCATTTTACCAAAATGCTGATTTTTGCATAACAGTATGGTCTTTGGAACCTAACCCTGTTTGTAAGTGCGGAGGAGGTGCAGGAGACACTTCGAATAGCCCCACAGTGTAGGCACCTCACACAATCTATTGCCACTGAGTGGATTATGATTCATAGAGACTCTGTAGGAAAGACAACTGTTCCATAGGGTTTCCAAGACTGTACATCTTTACTGGAGCAATTGCCTCATCTTTCTCCCTCAGAGCGGCTGATGGGTCTGAAAGATCAACATTCAGTCAGCAGTCAGGTGATAACTTTTGGTACCAACAGCGCTCATTAAAAAGGGCAAAAGAAATGTGCACATGACAGTATCATCTCTGTAAAGGACACACTCAGAATTTCATAGAGATATGAACTTTATGAGAAACAGTTCTAAAGTGGTATGTCCAATTATCACAACAACAAAGACGATGGTTGTTTGGATTTTGTATAAGTGAACTTTAAACATCTGCTTGCTTTCTCTCAAGAGGGGAATTCTTTTATTAGCTTTTCTCTCTTAAAACTGAATTGCCTGAACTGCACTGTTTTCTCCTCATTTCCTTGTCTTTTTGCCAATCACCCATCCGTCTCCCACACTGCAGATTGTCAATGAATACAGCATTTGAGAGCTCAGAAATGTAGGCAAATAGCTTGTATTCATGGTTAGGTTTACACAGTTCCTCAAAGTGAACATAATTATGAAGAAACCTAAAAGACTGAGAGTTCACGTTTGGGTATTTAGTAGAAAGCGCCGAGTCCAGGTGTGGCACTGTGGGTTAATGTGCCAGACTACAAAGCCATTTGAACTACAAGGTCAACTGTCCAGGCTCACCAGATGCTCCTTGGAAACCCATAGCAGTCACTATGGGTTGGAATCGACTCAATGGTACTTCACAACAACAGCAACAACTGATCCAAACAGGAAGACACTTGGATAGCATCTTCACACACAGCAGCCTCTTGTACTAAATCCATCATAGTGACACCTAGTGGGCAGAGTGGGTCTGACTGGCTGTAGCACCCAGAACCTTGCCGCTTTGTTACTGCACATGTTCTGTAGGTGACCACAGTGATGGGGAAGGTAGGATCCCAACCAAAATGACAACAGTCTTGATGCCCACAGCCACAGCTGGACAAGACTCGGAAAGACATCCGGTGCCTGTCTACCCACTTGCTATCTTCACAGGCCGCACACCCAACCCAGTGCCTTCAGTTGTCCTGAGAAATGTCCTCCCTGGGATCTTCTAAGCTGGAACACTGACTGATACTGTTGCATTCTTTCAGGAGTGAGTCAAATCTTAAAATAAAGCAAAATAAAGCAACCCATTACCATCAATTTGAGTCCTACAAATAGAGACCCCATGTGACAGAGTAGAACTTCCCTAGGGTTTCCTAAGCTGTCATGGGAACAGATGGCCAAGTTTTTCTTTGGTGGAGCCAGTGGGTAGGTCTCAACTGCCAGCCTTTATGTTAGCAGATGAGTGCTTAAGCAATGAACTACCAGGTCTTCTTGAGACATGCAAACTATAAAAAAGGAAAGCAGATTAAGGAAACACATGCATGTACATTTGGTGGTAAAGCTTAAACCCTGCACTTAGTCATAAATGGATTCGAATATGCAGGGCTAATGAATAGCACTTCACATTTGTTTTTTAAAAGGAGTTTATTTATTCTACCAAAATTATTTTGTTGCAGTGGTGTGCCATCGAGTAGATTCTGACTCAGAAACACTGTATAGAATTGAGGATGCTCAACCATCTCTTAATCTCTTTTATGAAGAGTCAGAACATAACAACTGTGATTACAGATTACAGAGGACTTCATATAAAGACTTTCATTGTGATTGAAGTCAGGTTATTTGTTGTTATTGTTGTTAGATGGCATCAAGTCTGTACTGACTCATAACAACCTTATGCAAAGCAGAACGAAGCACTACCTGATCCTGAGCCAAGCTCACTACTGTTGCCATGCTTGAATCTATCGATGCTGCCACTTGGCCAATCTATCTCACTGGGGGTCTTCCTCATTTTCTCTGACCCTTCACCTTACCAAATATGATATCCTTCTACACTGACTAATCCTGCTTGACAATATGCCCAAAGTATGAGAGAATAAATTTGGCCATGTTGGCCACCAAGGAGCACTCTGGCTGCACTTCTTCCAAAACACATCTATTGGTTCTTTTGACAGCCCATGGCACTTTCAGTATTCTCCTCCAACACCATAGGTCAAATGCATCACTTCTTCTATGGTGTTCCTTATTCACTGTTCAGCTTTCGCATGCATATGAGGTTATTGAAAATACCATGGCTTGGGTCAGGTGCACCTTAGTCCTCAAATTGACACCTTTGCTCTTCAACTCTTTAAAAAGATGTTGTGCAGCACATTTGCCTAATGCAATATGTTGTTTGATTTCTTGACAGCTGCCTCTGTGAGTGTTGATAGTTGATCCAAGGAGAATGAGGTTCTTGACAACTTCAATCTTTTCTCCTTTGAAGAGAATGTTGTTTATTGGTCCAGTGGTGAAGAGTTTTGTTTTCTTTACATTGAGATGTAATGCACACTGAAGGCTGTACTCTTTGATCTTCATCAGAAAACGTTTAAGTTATATTCTCTTTCAGCAAGCAAGGTTGTATCATCTGCATATTGTAGGTTTTTATTTCAGAAGGGCAGAGAACAAGGCCCTATCCAAAGAAGCAGTGATGCCAAGGATGGTGGAAGTGATGATGAAGTGGAGAGACGGAACGCCTTGGGACTATAGACTCAAGGAGGGAGAGTGCCTGTGTGCTAATGCTGGGGGACAGGCTTGTGGATTATGCCTTTTAGTTGTTTGAATAATCATATATTCCTCAGAGCTTCAGTGTACATAAAAAAAAAAATTAAAGCTGATGTTTTACCATGTAAACTATCACTCAATTCTCTATAAAAACTAAAATAAACAAACAAAGAAACAACAAAAACAACAACAAAAAACAGAGATTAGTCCACAGCCTACAGCACAGTATATCTAGCCGCCATGCTAATTAACAACTATCCGATTTTTTCCTTCACACCTTCCATCACCACGCCAGTGATGACCCCACCCACAGTGACTCCTTGTGATCCACACCTGTGATGTCTCTAGGCCTCTCCACATCCTCTCTTCCCATCACTTGTCTGCCTCTTCATCATTCCTAACAATGATGACCCATACATGGGCTGTCTCCTCACCCTGCCTTCCAGCTCTGTCCACACCCAAGAATTTCTCATGAAGACAGTCCCTTCAGAAAATCCTGGGGCATGAACTCTCATCAGAAACCCCCCACATTAGTCATAAGTGAAGCAAACCAAATGTTCACCCGAAAATGAGTGTTTACACACAATGTGGTCCTTCATAGATAATAACTAGACATTGAAAGAAAGGAATCATACTGATTCAAGGCATAGCATGGATGCGTATCCAAAACATTGAGCTATGAAGACTATAGTAGATGATTGATTCTATGTAGGTGAACTTTACAGAGTAGGTAAATCCATAGATACAGGAAACCGAGTCGTGATTCACAGGGTACAGGGAGGGGAGAGCAGAGCATGGGTCTAAGGAGCTACAGGATTATGGAGTTTCATTTGGGAGGTGAACATGCTCTGGAACCAGCCACTGTGATGCTGAAAATCACTGTGATTTGTGACCCTTCAAATGACTAAAATGTAAAACTTTATTGAATGTTAAATTAAACATAAAACAGTAATTCAACTACACTATAAAGCAATATAAAATAAGAAAATAGTCAAATGTGATCACAGAGGTGCCCTCTCCAGGAATTACATGAAAGATCCGGGTGGAGATGATCACATCTTATTCTGATGCTGGAGTAGGTGCTGAGGCTGGTTCTTCCTCTATAGCAGGTTCTGGAGGGGGCACTCCAGGTAGATCTCCAGGTGGAACAGAAGCAGGCTCTCCCTCAGATTCTGGGAGTGCTGATGGAGAAGTTGGGGAGAGACCAGGCTCTGCCTCATGAGGTGGTCCTACAGATGGTCCTGGAGGTGGGGTTGGACCTTGAGCTGGTTGGAGAGCACATGCTGTACCTCACGCTGGAGCTAGAAGAAGAAAAAAGTTACCCAACACCACTAAATTTTCTTGTGTGAAGATGAACACTTTGCAAAGCACAAACTCCCTTGTCTAGGATTACCCCCAGACTGAGGCCTCCAGAGGTTGGTGTCAATTTCCCATGAGCTCTGTTCACCACCTGCCTCTTGACACTCTTCCTGTGTGGTCCAGTCCCATGATCCTGCACACCTAAGCTCATATAACCACCACTTCTTCCTCACCCTGGGGCTCTGTCTCCATGGGTTCTGAGGAATCCAGCTGAACAAGGAGCAGGTGGGCCATGTGCTCCAGATCCAAGCCTATTGTGTTCAGCTGAGAATAGACCTTCACAAACTTGAGGGAAGCAGGTCTTGAGGTAGATGGAAATTCTCCGGAGACTTTTCTAGCCAGGTGCCCAGGAGGTGCCCATGGCCCTGAGGGTGAGTGGGATGACAGCAGGGTTAGGGGCCTGGTCTTCCTTCCACACAGACCTCCTACAGCACCCCCACAGGAGCTGTTCCCTGATGCTTTTCCTGTCCTTCTTGATGTAAGCTTCTCCCTCCCACTACGGTCCTGGCTGTGGATGTTGTATTCTCTGTGTACATGGGAGGATCTTTTCTTCCTGTTGACACTGTTCACACAAAGGGAAGGGCCCCAGCCTCTGATCCCCACATGCACCTAAAACTGGGGTTCAGGAAAGTTAGGAACAGGACTCTCCCCTCACCTCCTGTTCTGGACCCTGGATTGTGGGAGAAACAGTTGTGGATATGGAGTCTTTCAGGGCTGACTCTGATCGTCTATTTCCCGCTCTGATCCCCATTACATTGGGGGTGTCAATTCCACCTCTTTGTGACAGCTTCCTCCTGCAGGTTGAATTCAATCCTTTCGTTGTTATTGTTAAGTGCTTTTGAGTCAGTTTAGACTCACAGAAACTCTGCATAATTTTTCTGATGAGTGACTGGTGAGTTTGAACTACCAACCTTGTGATTTAAACCATCCTTGAGTTGAGTGCTTGTCCTATGAAGCAACACCTTCTTCTAGGTGAATCTAAGTGTGGGGACCCAACTATCTGCACAGTTACCCTTCCCAACCATAGCCTCCCACATGACTTCCTACCCTCTGTGCAGACAGGAGCCCTTCTTTCTTAACTCAGAATCTACTCACTCTTTGAGTTGTTACTTGGTTCCGCCAACCCAGTCAGAATAGCGAAGGACACAACCATACCTAGAGGCAGAAGGAAGGACATCACCTGTGATTCACTGTGGACACCCCCTGTTGATGATGCCCATAGATCCTTTCTGCCTAACCAAATACACTGGGAACCTGGAGGGTGGTGATGGTGTCTGCTGTGCTGATTGAAGGAGACTCAGAGCCTAGAAGAGACTCTTCCTGCATATTTGTTGAATGAATGACCTCAAGCACTACCTTTCCTGATAACTGAGTGGGTCTGGTATCAGAAGATCTTTCCTCTGCCTACACTAAGGATAAGAACCTACTACTTAGAATCTCACACCCATTTTACAAATTGGGAAATGACTGTGGTCAGAATCACGGGGTCACTGAGGAATGAGGCAGAGGGCTCTGGGGAGTGGTCTGGACCCTTTTGAATACCACAGCCCCATCAACAGTATCTTCTGCTGAGCCAGGCTCTGGGTGAACAATTTCTGTGTCTTATTTCCAGGGAATCCTCACAATACTCTACAAGGTGATCTACTTATCACCGACTTTTGAGGAGCAAACTGAGTCCATAAAGAAAAGATATTCTCAAGATGCTGAGCTAATTGTTGGTAATATTTTCATTGGACATTAAGTGCTGGACACTCACCTTTGGAAGATAATGTACAAGACCAGCTGGGTGGTGGAGAACTCTTTGTACTGTCTCAATAAGGTCCAGATATAAGAGAGGTCCCCTCTCAGAAATGCAGGCACCAGGTGCTCCACCCTCTTTTGGACTGCCTTGCTGAAGTGCATTGGGCAGGTTTCCTCCAGGGCCATGGGAGGTCCTGGGTCACTCTGGAGGTGGAACAGAGGAGGGATATACAGTCCGAGGCAGCTCTATGAAACCCAGGCAGGTAGGGAGCTCATTCCATCCCCGATGGTCAGAGAGTGCACTGAGTAGACACACCCCATAAGATCCCTTCTTATGGCAAAGCAAGACATGCATTTTTTTCTTCTTCTTTACATCTAAGAGATGTAAAGCCAGAGTGCTCCTTGGAGGCCAGGATGTCTAAGCTTCGTCTCTCCTATTTTGGACATATTGTCCGGAGGAAACAATCGTTGGAGAAGGATGTCATGCTGGGTAGGGTGGAGGGTCA
>NW_006408928.1:815174-830304 GCF_000296735.1 Chrysochloris asiatica | reverse complement strand
AGGGTGGAGGGTCAGAGAAAAAGAAGAAGACCCCCAACGAGATGGATCAGCCAGGTGGCATCATTGATGGACTCAAGTGTGGCAGCGGTATTGAGGTTGGCCCAGGATCAGACATTGTTTTGTTCTGCTGTGCATGGGGTCTCTATGAGTCGGATCTGACTTGAGGGCATCTGACAACAACAACAACATCTAAGATAATTGTGAGATCCTGAAGCTATGGTGTATCAGATGGAGTGAAGACTGAGTTCCTGGAAATCCTGGATGGGAGAAAAAGACTCCAGAGTGCTCAGGATCTGACAGATGACATGGGGAGAAGAAATCAAAATGATTTCTTAGCACCTGAAAGTTGGCTAAGCTTCTTAGAGGGCATTGGAATCAAAGCAACACTGTGGGCCCATTGAATACCTTTATACCAGCCTACCAAAACATACAGAGATCAGTAGCTTCAGGGGTGGGTATGTTTCAAGGACACAGCCACCATCCTAGACTACTGGTGCCCATGTGACTGACACAGATAGTTGGAAAAGAAACTGACTCAGTAGTGTTACTAGCTGGGTGTGGTGGTGGGCTCCCCACTATATGACAGTGTCTGAAGGAGCCATTAAGATGATTTCCTGTAAATTTTTTGTGTCATATTTCACCAGGTCTGCCAGCTAGAATATTCTTCAGCCTAGTTAGCAGTCAACTCCTGATATGGAGGGCTAAGTTTCATGAGATTGTAAGTTACAGAACAAAGTTTATCATATCCTGAAAATGGCTTACGACATGTGAGGACATGATAGGCTAGAAGAAGGTGTGAAAGGACAGTCAATCTGATTGCTAAATGGGTCCTCTGTGATAGGAGCTAAGACACTAGAAACAGTGGTAGCAAATGGCAGCATAGTCAGGGCCTAACAGGAACTTGGTTGGCTGGTTATGTGCCATGGAGTTGGTTCCAATTAATAGCGACCCTATACAGCCTCAATGCTGTAAATCTGTTCAGGATCAGAAAGCCTCGTCTTCCTCCCGCAGAAAAGCTGGTAGTTTCAAACTAGTTACCTAAAATTTTACAGTCCAGTTTATAACCACTACCCTACCATAACTCCTCTAATCAGAAGAGAAAACAGTAAAAGGCTTAATTATGATGTTTCTATGCACAGGAGTAGAAGGGCACTTCTGGGCTAAATCTGGGTTGGGACGTCGGTTGGGCAGGATGGGAAGGGAGATGTCTACTGGGTTCTTTTGGGAAGTAAGGTAGTCCTCGTGGGGGAATAGCCAAGGGAGAGAGCTTGTGGTACCTCCAGAGAGGTACTTTTGCCCCAGAACCCGCCCCCTTGGCCCATTGGCATCCTGGGTGTGGAGACCCCAACCCATCTGCACTCACCCCAAGCCTGTTCTGGCTCTTCCTGGCACCTTTGTCAGGGGAAGAGGAGGATCTGATGCCACCTCCCTGATTCATGTCCATCTTCTTAGGGGAGCTCTGCATAGATATTACCCAGCATGGGACCTAGGAAGCTCCAAGGGCCCCTCTGAGCTGACTCCTCCCTTGCCGTCCTTCATACCCAGGTCCCAGCTGTGTATCAATTGTGCTCTGAGTTCGATTTGTCACCAAGAGGTGGGTGTTGGGCAAGATATGACCGTTCTGTGGTGCAGTCTGACATCTAGGGGCCCAAAAAACACCAATATCACATGACCTTATCTAGACTCAGAACAGGAATCCCCCTAGCTACTCCACAGATGCATGGGTGACACTTCTTGAAATGATGGTGCTGGGCGAATCCTCAGAAAACGCTAGTTGTCAGGCAGCAGCACCACCATCATCATCATCATCACCACCCTCCCAAGTCTTTCTAGATACCATGACCCTCCTTCTCTGATCCCACATACGTCTCATCCCAAATGACACCGGTGTCATCAGACACCAATGTGGCTCCCCATGAGGACAAGGGCTGATATGGTCTGGGGATGTGTATGGACTGGGGATGGTTGTGGGGCTGCTCATGTGGGATTACAGTTGCGGCCCTGACATGGCTCAGCCAGACTGGTGACACCCATTGTTACCTCTGGTTGTTTTTTGCAACTGGAAGCCATGGGTTTCATTGGTGAGGACTGAACCATCTTCTGAACCTCTCTGAAAAGTTCAAACATTTAGGTTTCTTGATACAACAAGAAAACATGGTGATTCTCCAACTGTCTCTACCCAAGTGCACTGAGTGGCGAGCAGTTGGAGATTGGTTACCAGGGTTCCAAGTTCTGTTGGGTTCCATTGCAAAGGAAATAATGTCAAATTCTTGGTCCTCTTACCTTACCCCTTACCTACAGTCTTCTTACCTTAGATAAGATCTTACTAAGGCTCATCTAGGCTGCTGAATGCCCATTTCTTCCATGCCATCTCCATAACTGTTCACAGTGACACTAACCCTGTTCTTTCCATGGAACCCAGGGAATGCCAGATCCCCAGCTTTAAGCAGACAGAACTGGGGTCAAAGCTAGTTCTTTCCTCTTAACCACAATGTGACCATGGATAAGTCATTAAAATTCTCAGACCCTCACCAGCACTGTGGGGATTATTTTAGGATCTATGCCAAGGACTTCCTCAGGTGTAGATAAGATGTTCTTATTGGGTGTTTTTGACTGGATTCTGACTCACAGTTCTGCTAATCATATACAATCACATATGTGCTATGGGAATTTAGGCTGTGATCTGTACAGAAGCTGATAGGTCTTTCAGTTGCAGAGTCCTTAGTAGGTTCAAATTGCTAATCTCATAATAAAAGCCAAGCACTTGACCATTGTTCCACCAAGATTTCTTCGCATATAAGATAAAATCCAGCCAAACCTACTACCATTGAGACAATCTTGAATCACAGCAACCCTGTAGGACAGGGGAGACCTGTCCCATAAGGTTATCAAGGCTGTCAGTTTTATGGAAGCTGACTGCTACAATCTCTTCTCCATGGAGTGACTGGGGATTTTAACCACCTACCTTTTGGTGAGCAGTTGAGTTCATAGCCACTGTGCCACTGGGACGCCTCATATGGAAGATAATTCCTATAAAACTCATGCATGGTCACATGTGAAGTGAAATGCCCAAACATACTTGCAAAAAAAAAAAAAAAAAGGGGAGCGGTGAAAACAGTATGGAGAACAACTCAAAACAGGGCTGGTGAGCGATCTTGGCAGTGTCACTTACGCTTTTCGATTCAATGTCCATTCTGCATCATGTTGCTGTTGTTCTTAGGTACAAACAAGTTGTTTCCGAAACATAGTGAACTTATACAACTGAATGAATTTCCCCCTTGATTCTGCACTATACTCACAGTTTCTGCTATGATGAACCCATTGTCACTGTACGAGTCCCTCTCTGGTGTTTTCCTCTTTTTACCTGACCCTCCACTTTATCTAGCATGATGTCCCTCTCCAGGTACTCGTCCCTCCTGATAATATGTCCAAAGTATGAGAGACCAAGTCTGGTCATCTTGGTTTCTAAGAAGCATTCTGTTTGTAATTCCTACACAGATTGCTTATTCTTCTGGCAGTTGATGGTACTTTTCATATTCGTCTACAGCACCATAACTCATACACATCAATTCTTCAACAATCTTCCTTTCTTCATAAGCATAAGAGGCTATATAAAATTCCATTGCTTGTGTCAGGTGCACTTTAGTCCTCAAATTGGCATCTTAGCCCTTCAACATTTGAAAGGGGTCAGATTTGCCTACTGCAATATTCATTTGGTTTCTTGACTGCTACTTCAATGAGTGTTGATTGTGAAGTTAAGTAAAATGAAATCTTTGATAAGATTGAATAAGTACAGTGAATGGACACACACCCTTTCTAAGATAAAAGTATTCAGTGTCCCCTTTATCTGTTCCAACAATTGCCTCTGGGTCTACGTACAGGTTCCTTAGAAGCACCATCAAGCGATCTTGAATATTCCTTCATTGTAAAACTGTCCATCGCTTGTCATTATCTATTCTGTCTAAAGTCTTTCCATAGTTAATGAAGCACTAGTAAACATCTTCCTAATAGTCTCTGCTTTCAATCAAGATCCATCTGATGTCAGCAATGATATCCCTAGTTTCACTCATCTTTTGAATTTCTGGCAACTCCCTTTCGTTGTGCTGTTACAGCTCTATTTGAATTATTGTCAACATAATGTGATAGTAATGTTACTGTTCAATGATTTCCGCATGTCTTTGGATAGCCTGTTTTGGAATGAACACAGAACCATGTCTTCCAAATTTTTTTGCATTGATGAGTGAGCATCTGTAGCACTGTATCAGTCTGATGAGAAATTTCAGTATGCACGCTGTCAATTCCTGTAAACTTCAGTGCAGCTTGGACTTCTTCCATTAATACCATTTGTTCTTGATCATATGTCACCGCTTGACATGATTGAATATTGACCAATTATTTGTTGTTCAGTGGCTGTGTGTATTCCTTCCATCTTCTTTTGATGCTTCCTGAGTCATTCAATATTTTGCCCATAGAATTCCTCAACACAAGACTTGGATTTTTCCTTCAGTTATTTCAGCTTAAGAACTACTAAGTGTGTTCTTCCCTTTATAATTACAGGTCTTTGCACATTTTACTCTAATACTTGACTTTGAAATGTGATCTTCAACATAGAAAAGTTAAAATAACTGGAAGAAATGATGGAGTGAAAGAGCTAAACAGACTTTCAAAGGCCATTACAGAAAGACAGTCTCTTCTGACATCAGTTTTTGTTTATCCCTTTCCTGTCTTTTTAATGCCCTTTCCTTTCTTCCTGTATGATGTTCTTGATGTCATCTCACAACTCTTCTGGATTTGGGTCATTAATGTGTAACACATTAGATCTGTTCTTGAGATGATCTCTAAATTCAGGGGGGGGGGATATTCAAGGTCATATTTTGGCTTTCAGGGACTTGTTTTCATTTTATTCAGCTTTAGTCTCATCTTGCATATGTGTAATTGGTTTTCTCCTTAGTCTGCCCCTGGCCTTATTTTGGCTGATGATATAGAGCTTCTCCATCATCTCTTCCCACAGACGTAGTTAGTCAATTTGATTCCTAGGTTTTCCATCTGATGAGGTCCATGTATATAGTTGCCACTTATGTTGTTGCAAGTAAGGTATTTGCAGTGCATAGGTCATTGCTCTTACAAAATTCTGTCATGTGAGCTCAAGCTGCATTTGTATCACCAAGGATCAATTATGGGCCCTTCCTCTTTGTTTTTAACTTTCATGTTTTAATTACCAGTAATTTTCAACATATCTTGCATATTTAATCAATTTCAGACAAAAGAAGTTGGCAGAATTTTTCAATTTCATCATCACTGGCTTTAGTGGTTGGTGCATAAGTGAAATAATATTGGTATTAACTAATCTTCCTTGCTATGGTTGTTGTTAAGTGCTATTGAGCCAGTTTCAACCCATAAAAATCCTCTTTAGGGTTTCTGAGAAGCATCTAATGAGTTTGAAACTCACACCTTGATGCCCAGTGCTTATCCTATAGCACCATATCAGGACTTTTATAGGGTTATGGATATTACCTTATCACAGACTCTATTGCCCTTCAAGATCAAACTTAAGATGCTCTTTTTTAAAATTCATGTAATGCTACTCCTCTTCAATTTATTTTTCTCAGCTTAGTAAGACACATGACTGTCAGATTCAAAATAGCCAATACTATTATCTCTCAGCTAACGAATGTCTAGGATATTGATATATTTGCATTATTTTTCATTTCTATTCCAATTTTCCTAGATTCATATTTTGTACATTCCATGGTATGGTTATTAATAGATGTCGGTAAGTGTTTCTTCTTCTTCTTCTTCTTCTTCTTCTTCTTCTTCTTCTTCTTCTTCTTTTTTTTTTTTTTTTTCATGTCCCATCAACAAATGAAGGTCCTAAATGTTTTGTTCCATCCATGCCATAAATATCAACTCTACTTGAAGGAGGCAGTTCTTCCCCAATGATATTTTTAGTGTCTCCCAAACTAAGGGGAGTTCTTCTTGTAGCATGGTCAGACAATGTTTTGCTGCTAGTCATTAGGTTTTCAGTGGCCAATCATTCAGAAGTGGTCTGTGTCTCCTTCCTAGTCTGTCTTAGTCTGGAAGCTCAGCTGAAATCTGTCCACCATGGGTGACCTTGATGGTATTTAAAATACTAGTGGCATAGCTTCCAACATTATTGCAACACATAAGCCATCACAAGACAAACTGACTGACAAATGGTAGAAATATGATTATATATGTAACAAAATATTTTCCATCCCAGCAATTTTTCCAGGTAAAATTCACTGACATTTATAGCATTCATAATATTGCCCAATCACCACGAGTATCCATTTTTTAATTTTTTCTGTCTTCCTTAGTGGAAGCTCTGCACACTAAGCAATGAGTCTCCTGTCCCTAGCTCTTCCACCTCTAATAACCACTGATAAACTTGTCTCTACACATTTGTCTATCCTAGATATTTTATATGATACTTATCCAATTTGGGCTGACAGAATAAGTCTTCATGTTTCCTGCACATAAAAGATGTTATTTCTGTTTAGGAATTTTATCCCATTGTATGTCTGTGCTGCATTAAGTTTCTTCATTCATCTGTTTATGGGTATTTTTAGGCTGTTTCAACAATTTGGATGTTGTAAATATTGCTTCAGAAACCATTCATATACAAATCTGTTTGCATTCTTGTCTTCAATATTTTGGGATATATGGCATCATTAATGGCATCAAGTGTGGTGGTGGTAGTGAGGTTGGCCCAGGATCATTCGGTTCCGACTCGATTGCACCTGACAACAACAACAACATAATAGTGGAATGATGGATTACATGATTATTCTACATTGGGTTTATGAGAAACCATTGAATTGTTTCCCACCACAGCTGTACCTTTTGCATTTCCTATCAGCAAAATGCCCTCCAACACCTGTTGTTTTTTTCTATGTATTTAGTTTACAAATCACAGACATCTCATTGGATGTGTTTAGTCACTTTCAGTGCTGTTTTAATATATATTTTTCAAGTTACTGGGGACATTAACCATATTTCCAAGTGTTCAATGAGATATATATCTATTCAAATATCTATTGCTTTGATTGGGCTGTTTGTCATTCTGCTGTTACATTGTTTTAACACCTTTTTAAACTCTTAATTATCTAATTAATTTCCTTTGATGTGGTTTTCAATGGGTAATGAGCTCTGAGAAAGGAAGGTTTTGCCTTTGTAGCATTTCAGAGAAGCAGATGATGGCTCTCCATGAGGACTCATCAAATTAACAACTGCCAGTCATGTGGCAACACATGTGTTATGCCCATTGCTTAAAGTGATCACATGACACCAAGCCAATTTTAGACACTTACAAAAACAAAACAAAAAAGCAAAACAAGCATTCAGATTGAGTAATAGAACTCACCATTAAGAATTTCAATTAACTTTCATCACATGATCTAATTAAAAGTCCCAAATTAAGACATCACAGAGCACTGTCAAAACCCCAAACATATATTCATAAAGTGAAATAGTAAACCATTGACTTTTAGTCATTTCTAACTTATTGTGACCCCATAGGAAAGAGTAGAGCTGTCCTCTAGGGTGTCAGAGGAAGTAAGAGTTTCAGAAGAAGAATGGCTCATGTTCTTCTGTACAGAGATTCATGTTAATGAGACAGTAGCAGTGTAGGGTGAGATTTTGCGTTGTTTCGTTTTTTAATTTTTGTTATGATTTGCATGAAAGTTTACAGAGCAGATCATCAGTTTTATATTGAGTAAATCATGCATTTTGTTTTATCTCCACTGCAACCCATACAATGTAACATCCCTTGTTTCTTCCTCTTTGGGTTTCCTGTTTCCATTCCTACTTCTTTCCCCACCTTTCTCAATTGTGTCCTTAGGTCAATGCTGCCCTTTTGATCTCAAATTGTTAAGGATTCTCTAATGTTCATACCTCACTAGCTTTATAGTCCCCCTTATAGAACTATTACTTGGCTGACAACTGAGCCACAGGTGTTAGTACAATTCCACAACCAAAGGGTGACCAATGATCATAGTCTCTATGTGATCGTAAGCCTGGTCTTATTTATTTAGTTTGAGTTTCCTCCCAATCTAAACAGGAACTTCAAATGTGACCCCTTTCCAAATAGTTGGTAGTGGTAGCTGAGCATCATCTAATTCTGGTCTCAGAGGTGTGGAAACTTGTGTTCACGTAGTCTATTAATCCAATGGACTAAATGTTTTCAAGAGTCTTCATTTTTCTTTTTTTTTTATTCCAGAAAGGGAACAACCAATAGTTGTACCTTATATGGCTATTCATGAATTTTTAAGACTTCAGTAGCTACTCATCAAAGAAGGATCTAGAACATTGTCTTTGTGTACTACATTTTATGCCAATTAACCATGATGTCTCCCAAAACTATCATCCTGAGATCCCAGGCCCAGGAAATCATTCTTTAGGGTGTGTCTTAGTAAAAATATAGTTGTTGTTGTTGTTTTACATTTTTATTGTGAATTGAGTGATAGTTTACATGGGGGAACACCAACTTTACACTCATCGTATTGTATTCATTTCATTGCAATAAATACACTCCCTTGCATATTTCACCATTCTACAGTATTTGCTTCTAGTCCCTCAATTTTTGTTGTTATTGTTGTTTGTTTGTTTGTGATGTACACCAAGACACTCAGGAATATACAATCATTCAAACAGCCAAAGTTCACACCCTGAAAGCTTTCACCCTGCCGAAAGCAGACACCCTTCTTCCTCCATGAGTCTAGAGTCCTCAGCTGCTCCCTATCTGCATGCATCTCTACCTCCATCCATGGCGTCAATGCTTCTCTTGGTAGGGTCTGACACTCTGCTCCAGTACTTTTCCCTTGTAAGATCAACCACTCATCCCTTTTTTGCTACAAAACTTCTACCTTTACAGTTATGTCAATTGCAATTAGACATGATAACAATTACTCACTATGGAATCATGAGAGTCTTTCCCCCATCTTTCACAAGACCTGTCTTTTAGTTGTTGTTAGGTGCCATTGAGTCGGCACCAACTCAAAGCAACCCTATGCACAGCAAAACAAAAAAACAAACAAACAAAAAAAACTACTGCCTGATCCTGGGCCAACCTCATTACTGCTGCAATGCTTGAGTCCATCAATGCTGCCACTTTGTCAATCCATCTTGTTGGGGGTCTTACTCTTTTTCTCTGACCCTCCACCTTTCCAAACATCATATCCTTCTCCAGTGACTGGTCCCTCCTGACAATATGTCTGAATTATGAGAGATGAAGTTTGGCTACCTTGGTCTCTAAGGAGCACTCTTGCAGTGCTTCTTCCAAAATGGATCTATTGGTTCTTTTGGTAGCCCATAGCATTTTCAATATTCTCCTCAAACACCATAACTCAAAAGCATCAATTTTTCTATGGTCTTCCTAATTCACTGTCCACCTTTCACATGCATATGAGGTTATTGAAAATACCCTGGCTTGGGTCAGGCACATCTTAGTCCTCAAGCTGATATCTTTGCTCTTCAACACTTTAAAAAAGCCTTGCGCAGCAGGTTTGCCTAATGTTATAAGCCATTTGATTTCTTCACCTCTGATTCAGTGAGTGTTGATAGTGGATCCAAGAAGAATCAAGTCCTTGACAACATTGATCTTTTCTCCTTTGATACGGATGTTGTTTATTGGTCACTCAGTGGGGATTCAACCTTCCTACACACACACTAAATGCAAACTACTGCTAGAAAACTTGTAGTCCAGTTACTTTTTGCCTTTATACCCCCTCCTCCATTTTGGGTAGTCAATGTGTAAGTTGCCCATCCCTATCAATCCTATGTACATCAGGATGAGAATGATCCTTGCTCTAAAAATATTATTTCCTTCTTAGTTGGTATTTTAAGCTACGAATCGGGCTGCGAACCTTAAGGTCAGAGGTTCGAAACTACCAGCCGCTCTGTGGGAGAAAGATGAGGCTTTCTACTCCAGTAAGGATTTACACCCTCAGAAACCCTGTACAGGGTCGCTGTGGGTCGGAACCGACTCGACGGCACTTAACAACAACAACAACATCCATAAATATAGGTCAAGTTCATCAGATTGTAGCAAGTTATGCCTGTTTTCTATTTTTAAAAAAGGATCATTTTTTTTTTCTTTCTATTTTCTCACTATTTCTTTTGCTAGTCAGTTTATGAACATCCAGAAATTGAAGCTACTCCCAATGGTCACCATCTGCAAGTTTGGGCACCCTTGTGCATATCATCTCACTTTATATCAACTGGATGCTTCACTCTCAGTTTTAGCCCTATGTGGCCATATCCTCATACATGGGCTTAGAAGTCCCCAGGTCTCACTGTACTTCAGGACAACCACCTCTTCCCATACTCCAGGTCGATGAGGGTCAATGTACTTGGTCGTACTCAGCCCACATCTTCATTGTTGTTCCCCCCTCACTTCCACTCACCAGGAGACCAATGTGGTTGTTAGCAACATTAAATGCCTGCTCATGTATTTCCTTTGAGTTTCATTCTTGGGAGGAATTTGTCCTGGAGGGACTTGACTGCTTCCCTTGATGGCTCCCTGGCAAACAATTTACTTGTTCTTTTAGGAACCAATCAGACTGCTGTGATTTTTCTTGGTTTTCCCTGCTGATATTTCTTTCAAGAAGTGTCTTCTGTTTCTCTAGTTGCTTCAGGTTGTTGTGCTTGTCATTTCAAGTGGGGCTTTCCCATCTCAGAAGGTTCTACATGGTAATCAGGATTCCACATATGGTCTTACACACTACAAATGCTTTGCAAGAAGCCTCTCTTAAATTGGGCAAGTTCTAGCACCCCTTTAAGTTATTCCAATCAACTATAGTTTGAAGGCAGGCTTACAAGCTTTCTGCAAAGCATTCAGGAAAATATTGAAAGTGCTGTGGGCTGACAAAGGAACCAACAGATCTGTGTTGGAAGAAGTACAACCAGAGTAGAGTGCTCCTTGGAGGCAAGGATGGCCAAACTTCACCTTTAATACTTCAGACATATAGTCAGGAGTGATCAGTCACTGGAGAAGGATATAATGTAGATAGGGTGGAGGGTCAGAGAAAAAGAGGAAGGCACTCAGAGAGATGGATTGACAAAGTGGCAGCATCAATGGATGAAGCATGGTAACAATAGTGAGGTTGGCCCAGGATTGGACATTGTTTCATTCTGCTATGCATAAGGCCTCTATGAGTCAGTACAGACTCAATGGCACGTAACAACAACAACAAAAGGCTAATGATAATGAACATGTCGTTATGTTTGTTGCCTGCCCAAATGTCTTCTTTTGTGAAGTGTCTGTTCATGGCCTGTCCCATTTTTTAATTGGGCTATTTGTCTTTACTTCTAGAGGTGTTGTAGTTTCCTATATATTTTGGAAGTAAGTCCCTGGTCTGAGGTGTCATTGAAAATTACTTTTCCCATTCTGTGGGAGTCAATACCCTTTGAGATATTCTGTTGTTGTTAAGTGATGTCAAGTCAGTGCTGACTATAGGAACCTTTATAAGTTTTCTGAGGAGCAGCTGGTGTGTTTGAACTGTTGACGTTGTGGTCCTATGCTTACCTACAACAACACACCAGGAATAAACTAGCAACCAGGCAAGCTAAGATAGGGAAATACGAGATATCATGCACCATGAAAGTCACCTAACACACAAAGTGCTTTCCCCAGAACCGACAGAGTGAAAATCCCTTTCCTAAATCCAGCACTCTGAATTTAGACATCTAGTCTTTCAACTGTGAAGAAATAAACTTGCTAAATCCATCCACTCGTGGTATTTCTATTGACAACACTAGGCAGCAAAGACAATAACCATTGTTACTGAACCATTTATGTAGAATTGTAATGGAAAGTTAATTTGCTGTGTCAACTTTCACAGAAAACACAGTAAAAATATGGGTAGGCTATGAAAAGTTCATGAAAAATGGAAAGGGAAATTTTTTTTCCATAAAAATTTGGAAGACCCCTCATGTATATTTTTGATATATTTAAAATGTTCAAGATCAAAGATATCGATCTGAAGACTAAGGTGTGCCTGACGCATGTCATAGTATTTTCAATAACCTCATATATTTGAAAGTTGCATATTGTGCAAGGAAGACCCTTGAAGAATTGGTACATTTGTGTTATGTTGTTCGAGAGGAATAATGAAAGTACCATGGAGACTGCCAAAAGAACAAACAGATCTGTGCTGGAAGAAGTCCAGCTGTAAATCTTTTTGGGAGCAAAATGCTTCATCTTCCTCCGGCAGAACAGCTGGTAGTTTCAGACTGCTGACCATAAGTTTCACAGCCCAAATTGTAACCACTACCCTACCAGAGCTCTTCTAACAGGAAGAGAAAGCAGTAAAAGGCTTAATTCTGATATTTCTATGCTCAAAAGAGTGGCACTGATGGGTTAAGTCTGGGGTGGGATATGTTGTGGCCTGGATGGGAAGGAAGATGGCTACTGGGTTTCTTTGGGAAGGAAGGTAGTCCTCATATGCGTGTTTGTGTGGGGGGCAGCCAATGGAAAGAGCTTGGGCACCTCCAGAGAGGTACTTTTGTCCCAGAGCTCACCATCTTGGCCCATTGACATCCTGGGTGTGGAGAACCCACCTCATCTGCACTCACCCCAAGCCTGTGCTGGCTCTTCCTGGCACCTTTGTCAGGGGAGGAGGAGAGTCTGATGCCATCTCCCTAATTCATGTCCCTCTCCTGTGGTGAGTCCTCCATAGGTTTAATCCAGCATTGGACTTAGGAAGCTCTAAGAGCCCCGCTGAGCTGACTTCTCCCCTTGCCCTCCTTCAAGCCCAGGTCCCAGCTGGGCATCAAAGGGGCTCTGAGTTCAATTTGTCACCAAGAGGTGGGTGTTGGGTGAAATAGGACAGTTCTGTGGTGCAGTCTGACAGCTCGGGGCCTACAGAATGCCAATATCACATGACCTTATCTAGACTCGGAACAGGAATCTCCCCAGCTGCTCCCCAGATGCATGGGTGACCCTCGTTGAAAAGATGGTGCTGTGCAAGTCCTCAAGAAACACTGATTGTGAGGCAGCAACACCATCATCATCGTCATCATGACCATCTCCAAAGTCTTTCTAGATCACATGAGCCCTCCTACTCTGACCCCACATACTTCTCATCCCAAATGACACTAGTGTCATCCGGACAACTTCAGCATCAACAATTTTGCCTTTTTATCCTCCTTTCCTCCAGTGTAGCTCCCCATAAGGACAAGGGCTCGCATGGTCTTGGGTTGGGGATGGGCTAGGATGGTTGTGGGGCTGCTCAGGTGGGATTACAGTGGTGGCCTAACATGGCTCAGCCTGACCGGTGACACTCATTGTTACCTTCTGATTGTTTTTAGCAAATGGAAGCCACCAGCTTCATGGGTGAGGGTTGAGCCATCTTCTGAACCTCAAACATTTGGGTTTCTTGATACAACAAGAAAACATGGTGATTCTCCAACTGTCTCTGTACAAATAAGCTGAGTGGCGAGCATTTGGAGACTGGTTACCAGGGTTCCAAGTTCTGTTTGGTTCCATTGTCAAGGAAGTGAGGTCACATCCTAGGTCTTCTTACCTGAGCCCTTATCTAAGATTCTCCTACCTTAGATAAGATCTTACTATGGCTCCTCTAGGCTGTTGAATGCCCACCTCTCCCATGTGATCTCCATAATGTTTCACAGTGACACTAAACCTTTTCTTTCCATAGAGGTCACACTTAGTTCTTTCCTCTTAACCAAAGTGTGACCATGGATAAGTCTTTAAAATTCTTAGAACCTCACCAGCACTGTGGGTATTATTCTAGGATCGATGCCAGGGACTTCCTCTGGTGTGTGTCAGATCTTCTTATTAGGTGTTGTCGACTGAATTCTGACTCAGTTCTACTATTCATATACAATCATATATGTGCTTTGGGACATTAGGCTATAATCTGTACAGAAGCTGATACGTCTTTCTGTTGCAGAGTCCTTAGTAGGTTCAAATTGCTAATCTCTTAGTAACAGCCAAGCACTTGAACATTGTACCACCAGTGTTTCTCGTATATAAGATAAAATCAAACCAAACCTAACACCATTGAGACAATCTTGAATCACAGAAACCCTGTAGGACAGGGGAAACCTGTCTCATAGGGTTATCAAGGCTGTCCATTTTATTGAAGCTGATGCTACAATCTCTTTTCCATGGAGTAACTGGGGATTTTAACCATCTAGCTTTTTGTGAGCAGTGAGTGCTTAGCCACTGTGCCACTGGGACTCCTCATATGGAAGATAATACCTATAAAACCTGTGAGGGGTCACACATGATTCAAATGCACAAACAGAGTTGGAAGAACTTCTAGGAGGGGTGGAAACAGTATGGAGAACAACTCAAATCAGGGCTGGTGTGTGATTTTGGCTGTGTCACTTCTGCTTTTAGATTCAATGTCCATTCTGCATCATATTGTTGTTGTTCCAACCCATAGCAATGCTATACAAATGAACAAACCCCCGCCTAATTCTGCGCAATTCTCACAATGTCTGCTATGATGAAATCATCACCACTGTACCAGTCCTTCTAGGGTGTTTCCTTCCTTTGAAGTGACCCTCCACTTTATCTAGCATGAAATCCTTCTCCAGGTACTGCTCCCTCCTGATAATATGTCCAAAGTATGAAAGATGAAGTCTTGTCATCTTGGCTTCTAAGGAACATTCTGGTTGTACTTCCTACACAGATTTGATTATTCTTCCTGCAGTCGACGGTACTTTTAATATTCTTCTCCAACACAATAACTCAAATCCATCAATTCTTCACAGATCTTCCTTATTCACTGTCCAATTTTCATATGCATATGAGGCTACAATGTATGATTGTAGCCATTTCTGTATTACCTTGAGCAAACTTTACTCACTTGAGATATCAAAGAGATTGTCCAATGATTTCCACATTCTGTTGGGTCACCTCTCTTTGGAATGGGCACAAATATGGATCTTTTCCAATCAATCAGCCAGATAGTTGTCTTACAAATTTCTTGGAAGATATGAGTGAGTGCCTCCTGTGCCGCCTCACTTTCTTGAAATATTTCAATTTTAATTCCATCAATTCCTGGTGCCTTGTTCTTTGCCAATTCTTTCAATGCATTTTGGACTTCATCCCTGAGTATCATTGGCTCTTGTTCATATGGTA